>NC_142801.1:65183312-65241153 GCF_049724085.1 Artemia sp. Qi Xiang Cuo
AACGAACATAACAGTATGTGGTTAATTTTTAAAAAAAACAATAAAGTAAATATAAATAAAATTAAATTATTTCAATGTCATATGTTGGTTCCATGCTTTGTGGAATATGACCTCTCTAAGTGTTATTTTTTAAACATAAATACTTTTTTGGAAAACAGTAAGAGTATGAATCATCTGTTGAAACAAATTAATAGAGTTAATAATTTTTAGTTTTGAGTCTTGTAACATTTTTTTACTTAAAAAGAAAATATATTTTGTATGTAAACATTCTTTGGTAAAATTTACATATGATAAAAACTTCGCTGCATTAACTGGAAACATTATTTTTATCAGTTAATGACGTTGGTTGCCAAATTAAATTTTCGAAAATATAAGTTCCAAAAAAAAAAGATTATTTTTTTTTGTCACGTAATTAATGTATCTTGATATTCGTTTATTTCATTAAAAAAAACTAGTTTAGAATGGTTAGGAAAATCTGAAAAATAGTTTATAGTACATTGACTACTACCCTATAGATTCTCAGACTTAAAAATATCTTCTTCACATTTTTTATACATTTTTGTATTAAATAAATTAATTAATTATGAATAAAATAAACAATCACGGACATGATCTGCTTAAAAAATTAATTTTAGAACCTTTTCGATAATAGCAAAAATTAGATCTAAAACATATAAATAATTATAAGTATTTTAATATACTGATTTTATTATATATAATAAAAAATTTAACAGGATATATTTAAAAAATCTGTGGAAAAGGATAAGTGATTTTTTATCTTCACGCATGATATTTATAATTGAATCTTTTTTATTTTTATAAATGATTTTTCCATTTTAATTAATATCGTAAAAAAAGAGCAAAAATTATTTAAATAAGCAGGTACAATAACTTAAACATATGAAAAAAAACTATGATATTAACTTACAATATTTTTTTGAGATTATAGTTGTAACGCTGTTAATTTTAGAATAATTACGATTACAAATGTTCTGATAATTGATTCTCCTCCAAACAAACCACGAATTTTATTTATTAACACCGATAATAAAAACAAAAAGTATAAATGTAAGACACAAAATCGAATAAATAACATGAAGTTTTGGTACTATGACCCTTTCATTTGCATGAAACGACCATTTAATGTATGTTTTGATAAACGGTGTTCATTTAAATAAAAAATACACTTCTTTATATTCTATTTATACTTTAACATTATATTTTATTTAGGTTTTTTTTTACTTTATTCAAACTTATGATGACACATATTTTTTATGTAAAGAATCTTATTAATTCCACTTAAAAAAATCATTTTTACTATATTATATAATTTAATCATTTTAAAAAAACTACTTTTTGTAAAGAGTTAAAGAAGCTGAGTTAAAAGGTTGAACCTTAAAACGTACAGGGATTAAGAGGCACAGTTGGGGGGCTGCCGCCCCCCAAACCCTCCGCTTTCGCAGCCTTTAAATAAAAAAAAAGTTTTTTAAACTGAAAATAAGGAGCGACATTAAATTTTAAAACGAACAGAAATTATTCCGTATATGAAAGGGGCTGTGCCCTCCTCAAGGCCTCGCTCTTTACGCTAAGGTTTGACGTTCTCACAACTTTTTTTTAAACAATAAAAACTTTAGCGTAAAGAGCGCGGCGTGGCGGAGGTCACAGCCCCTTTAATATACAGAATAATTTCTGTTCGTCACCAAAAGAAACTAATGTCTTTTCATAAAATTTATATAAAACTTTTTTCAGCTGAACTTCAATATCACTGTTTACGATTAAATCGAAAATAAGTTTTTTCATTGCTGTCACCTTCACAATCCTTACAATTTACGATAAGTACATAAAAAAAAACAAGTTTTTTAGAATGAAAGTAAGGAGTGAACGTAAAACTCAAGACGAAAAGACATTAGTACGTATATGAAAGGGGATGTGCCCACCTCAACACTTCACTCTTTACACTAAAGTTTGACTTTCTCACAACTCTTTTTTTTAAACAATAAAAACTTTAGCATAAAGATTGCGGCGTTGAGGAGGGCACAGCCCCTATCATATACGGACTTATTTCTGTTCAGCTTAAGTTTTATGGTCACTCCTTAATTTCAGTTTAAAAAAGTTGTTTGTTAAATTTTTTTCTGTTAGGTTCCTATCTAACTAATATTTTGTTTGTTATATCAGGCCCTTACTAATTAGTTTAAATTTTAAAAAGAACTATACTTTCTTTTGCTATATTTCTCCATAAAGTGTTGTCGTCAGTACTTTAAAAATTAAATGAAGTAAATAAATTCTATAGACGTATATTTTTCTTCTGGCAAAAAGTACACAGTTGCGGATTTTTGCAGATATTAGCTTGAACCTCTGTGATAGCTATTTATGATACGCTGGATATGACGGTACGATTTACCTTAATTTTTTTAACTTTTAGGAGATGTTCCCCCCTCTTTAAAAAATCATGTAAACTTTTTCGGGCTCGTAGCCTTTGAAAAGTACTACTAAACTTAATAAAATTCTTATTTTTCTAATCAACATTATAAACCCAGTATTTTTATACATTTATTGATATCAAATGTCATTTTTTAATAGTAGCGATTAAGATTGTGAATGATCGCTTTTTTTTTATTGTTTTTTTTTATTGCGTATATTTTATTAAGTATATTATTGTGGTCTCTCCGTATTCAAAAACGCGCTCATTCATTTTAAATTTAAAAAATTTTTAATTCACACACTATTTACTCAACCCGTCCTGTTCCTTATACTCGCGAGCGCCGGCGCCCCCCCCCCCTCCCAGCCCACAAGTACTCCTTAAAATTTCGGTTTACGTACCAAAAAACAATAACATATGTCAGCAAAGGGCAAAGTTAATAAAGTTCAGCCCTTCTACGGGGAACGAGGGTGGAATCAGTCATCGAAAAATAAATATTGATGAGAAGTTCGACTATGCTGGACACTCTTGCTAGTTAACACTGTTAAGGGATTGCCTGTGAGAAAAAATATGAGCGTGGGAGTTTGCCGATAGACCCTACAATTTTCTTTAGTTAATTAAAAAGATCTATGGACATATTAATTTAAATTCCCATGATCCAGTTTACTATCGTCTGGTAAAACTTTGTAATGCGATCACACCTGGGAAAAAAAAAATAAACACGCACCCTATATAGTTAGCATTTCAAAAAATGCAAAATTCATCTGTGTTGTAGATAGGAGCTTAAAAACTCTCCAGGAGAGTTCTATGATAATCCAAATCTGATAGTGTGACTTGCAATAAGGTTCAACAATTGTTAGGGGGTCTGCCTTACTTATTTTGAAAAACAGAAAAATTTTCTCAGTAGTTTAACTTTTGATGTGGACAAATAAATGAAATTTAATAGATGAACCTTATATATTTGAACTCATAACTATAATTTAAGGCAGTGTATGGACCTATTTTGACCCCAGTCTGATTTTTAGAGTGTATGTTAACATTGAGCCGGGTCGCTCCAGAAGGCACGTTATTTAAAAAGATTTATGTGAAAATAACTTTTTTTAAAAATAATTAAAATTTAAAATCACTGGGTTTATATTAATAAGTAATACGGGACAGAGTAATATAAAACGATCTACCAAGGAAGATCTTACTATAGAAATATCAGTTATACTAGTGATAACATTAATTGACGAGACAGTGATCATACACATTCACAAAAAGAATAGAGACTTCGGTCAGATATACAATGACCGTACTCAGTAGTAAAACTAAAATAAAACAAAAGTTCTTATACTAAATAAAATAACACTACATATTGATTGAATCTCTAATCCTTTTCAAAGCAAAGGCGGAAACTACTCTCCTTGACCTTCTTGGGATCGGTTCATTAGCAGTCAATGATATAACATTTGGACAAAGGTCAACTATATTGGGTGAATTGAACTTTACTCTGTCAGATTTTAATAAATTATCATATATAGAGTTCAGCCCAAATTCAACTGTATCCCGATTCAAAGCAATATTCTTGAATAAGATTTTCTTTATTTCAAGATTTTCACGAAAATTTTGCTTTAGACCCCGATCCCTAGAAATCAAAGAAACGTTCTCGAACAAAATAAAATGGTCTGAAAAATGTAAAATATGTTCAGAAAGGGCTGAAGTGAAATCTTCAGACTTGGAAACTTGCTTTAAAGCCGTAGAAATAGAATGGTTGTGTTGTAATAATCTCCTTTCCAAACTGGTTAGTTCGTCCCACATATGAGCTTCCACAAGTACATGGGATCTGATAAACCCCACTTTGTTTCCCCAATAAAATTAGATCCTTCCCAGAATTTAGAAAACTACCCAAAGTATTATTACTCTTTAAAGCTACCCTTAAACCATTGCTTTGTAAAATTATTTTAAGTCATATGGTAAGGAACAAAAAACATCCTTTTTTCCGAGTTGTCTCCAAGACTTCCGTAAAAATCTCTAGAAACCTTTTTCTTCTTTTCGAAAAAATCTGGTTAATTAACCATTCTGGATACATGTTACTCATTGGTATTTTCCTTAGAAAAGGCAACTCCTCCTCAACAAATTTTGGAGAGCGAATACTAAAGATCCGATCAGTTAAAGAAATGATCAAACCAATTTTTACTTGTCGAGCGTGACCGGAACTATAAGACAAAAATATATTGTTATTTTTAGGTTTTCCGTAGATTTCAAAATCCAGACTATTTTGATTTTTCAAAAGAAGAACATCAAGGATAGGAAGTTCCCTATTCTCTTCCAATTCAACGGTAAACTTTAAACTCCCTGCCAAACATTTAATATGTTCCAAAAATCCCTTTAATTCTTCCTCTCCATAGTTCCATAATGAAATAATGTCATCCATATACCGGCCCTAGAAAATATGTTTAAAAAAATATGAATCTAAAGCAATTATTTCAATATTCTCCACAAAAATATAATATAATAAAGGGGATAAGGGGGCCCCCATAGGTAAACCATTTATTTGTTCGAAATACTCCCCTCTAAATTGAAAAAAATAAGAGAACTTATTGCACAACCTTACTAAATTCATAATTACAGAAACTTCCAAATGTGTTTTGCCACTAATCAACTCAAAATTTCTTAAGAGGCTTTCTTCTAGAAGAGTTTCGGCTACTTTTACATCAATATTTGTGTACATTGATACAATGTCGAAGCTTGAAAGCAAAGAATTCGAAGAAATTTCTACTTTTTTCAGTTTTTCAACCAAATTCGAAGAATTCTTAATATACGAAATTTGTGTAGACAAAAGTGGTTTACAGATTGACGCTAAACATTTGCTCAAAACACTTGTAGGTGACCTAGTACTTGACACAATGGGTCGTAATGGTAGGTTAGGCTTATGAATTTTTGGAAGTCCATATAATTTAGGGCCCAAGGAACTGTGTGGCAGGCATTTGTAATAGAGTTGAGGTGTAATTTTTCCTTCATCCTTTAAGCACTTCAATTCCTTCTTAAACTTATTTGTAAAAGAGTCTGTTGGATTATACGATAGCTTCTTGTATGTTTTTTCATCCTCTAGTAAACTTCTTAATTTTTAATCATAATCTTCAGTATTCATTACAACGAAAGTGTTGCTCATATCTGATTTTGTAATTATAATTGAACTATCCTTTTTCAAGTTTTTAAGAATTCTTACTATTTGATTTAGTATAAAAACTTTTGTTTGATTTTTTTTTATTTTAGTTTTACTAATGACGAAGGTCACTGTATTTTTGACAGAAATATCTAGTATTTTTGTGAAATTCTATCATCACTGCCTATTAAAAGGATTTTATCCCTAATTGAACTTTTTTTTATCTTCATGGAAAGGCAGTTTGGTCTCCGAAATTATGTATGACTAGCTTAAAGAGGAAGGGTTGAGAAAGGAGCCGCTCCACTCATATTTGAAATGGCTCTTGCTTCTCTTAAGCTTAAATCTTGGTTTTACAACTGGAATTTCTGATTGTTTTTCAAATTTCGACAATAAATCCTTTCCTGCTTTCTGTGTAAAATTTTTCTCAGAAATATTTCTGAATTTTTCCATGAAACATTATTCCCCCGGAAGGGCTTTATACCACTCAAGGACCCCCTTCCCACAAAAAATACCACTTCCCATTATAATTTTTTTCCTATTCTGCAATGAGAAATACTATATGCGACCGGTGGTCAAACTGCGTAACTTGTAGTTCCTTCTTCTTGGACTATAAGGGATCATTTCCTCCCCAAAAATAAATTATTGGACCTTTCTACTGTTTAAATCAAATTAATTATGCCAAATTTTGATATGTCATTATATGGGTAAAAAGGGGCGTGGAAATATTGCTAGCTACCCTCCAATCTTTGGTTATTCTCATAGGTCAGTAATATTTGTGATTCACGATCAATTAAGCCCTCTTCTAATCTTCTAGGTTTGGTTTGTTACAATTGGGCATGGGGAACAAAACATACAAACCCGTATCTCTTCTAGAGAAAAGTACAAAATTCAAGATTTGAGATAGAAAATAGGAGTTAAAAACTTCTACACTTAGGCTCTCTAATCAGAAAATAATAAAATTAAAAATAAAATCAAAACAGGTGAGAAAACAAGGATTTTGTCAGCCAGTGGCAAACCATGATGACGAAGAAACAAGCAAATATTTCTACAAGGACCTCCCTCATGCTATCCTCAGTGCTAAACTTGATATTAAACCAGTGATAAAAAAAATTCCTTATTTGAATGAAAACCATCAAACATTTTGAACTAAATGTTGTATACAATCTCCTTCCAAAAGATATTACTTATACATAAAGGAAACAAATATATTTGCAAATAAAATGTCTACTAGAAGTTAAAAAGTTCTACACTTAGGCTCTGTAATATGCTGAATATTAACGTGCTTTACATTTTGATGCTGTTTCCTCCATTGTCAAAAATCGGGGGAATTTCATCAGTCCTGGAGAGTTTGAGGACTAAATGTTATTTTTTATTTTGACTGTTGTTGGTCCGAATCGCTCTTTACTTACACATAGCTAACTCGCAAAAAATTATTTTTAAATAAGTTCCAAGACCAAACAAGCTAAACATGACATATGGAACTCAAAGATGAAAGAAAATAATAAAATGAAAAATAAAATAAAAACAGGTGAGAAAACAAGGATTTTGTCAGCCAGTGGCAAACCTTGATGACTAAGAAACAAGTAAATATTTCTAAAAGGACCTCCCTCAAGCTGTCCTCAGTGCTAAGCAAAAAAGAAAGAAGAAAAAAACAACGAAAATTTAACCTTTCGAAGTTTACCCAACAATGACAAAACAGACACTCAAAGTGTCTATTGATTTGACAGTGAAAGAAGACACAGCCATGTATTTTATAAAAGAATATCTTATTTAAAATAAAGTATTTATCGATTCAACGTTTCATGTAATTTTTTTTCTATATGAATTAATACTAGATAGGAATCACACAAAAGGCTAAGTAGAAACAGAGTTGAATGTATAGAATGAAATGATATAGGGTAAAAAAATAGATCCATAGGGTCCTATTTAGAGGGTTAGAATCACCCCTTTCTAGTGAACATGTCCAGTTAAATCCGTTTTAACAAGAATCCCATCTGATATGAAACCAGTGATAAACAAAATTTCTTATTTGAACGAAAGCCATCAACAATTTTTAACTAAATGTTTTATACACTCTGCTTCCAAAAAATATAATTTATGAATAAAGGAAACAAATATATTTGCAAATGAAATGTCTACTTTTACTTTTTTACATTATACACCTTAGAAGTAGGTATTTATAAATCCTAAGTTGAAAAGACGTCCATTTTTTAAAAAGTGGTCTATCTCTCACTGCCATCTTTATTTCAAAGTACTTACTCTACCACTGAATTCCAGCAAACCCTTAATTATTCAATGCAAATGAACTTTTGCCATTGGTTTCATATTAGCTTACAGAACAAAAACCAGTTTTTTGACATGATGCCTATACGTGCCACATTTCAATAGATTCGTTGCTGGTCTAGAATTGGCATGTCATCAACTTCGTATTAGCTTAAGAAACAAAACAAGTCTTGTGACGTCAGCTCTTAAACATGCCCGTTTTCGACAAGAATTAATTTTTGTTTCTATTCGGCATGGCCGCATATAACCAGTTTCAAACATGCCGAAAAGCGCCTGATCCTGTTTTCGACCGACCCGACGTAACAGAAATATCTCAGAAACGACTTAAAGTATTAAGTTGAAACTAGTAGGGAACGGATGGGGGATGTAAGTAAGTAAATTTTATTGAGATAAAAGCCCTGGAGCCATGGCAATACAAAACAAAAAAGAAAATTCCCTTTAAATAATTGACATTACATAAACATAACCTAACATAAACTTTACATGACATAAGCAAAGAAAAACACAAATCACGAAGATCTACTTCTGTGCTCCATTGCCAGCCTGAGAAATCTTCCTAAGTTTTTAACACTTGCGAAACATTTTCCCTTATCAAACGTACAATTTCCATACACTTCCTTTCTCAAATCACTCAATTCTTCCCAGTCATACATCACATGACCCACACTCTCGTCCATACTTCCACACATCAGGTGAAATTAAGGACCATCTTGCCCTTGCCCCCTCCCTCAATACTTCCTTCTTATCCCAAGTGGTAAACTATTCCCCTTTAACTCAATTGTATACTTCAATTCCTCTTTTTCTATGTTCACCTTAAACAAAACCCCTTCAGCCCATCTCCTTAACCGACGTGCAGAGGCGCAGGCTTTTACACGTAACAAAGACTTCTTTCATGCTGTACTAGACCAAAAAGGCACAATGTGAATGCCATTACTGCTTACTACTAATACAACTACTTCTATAACTAATAATGCTCCTATTGCTCCTACTATTACTTCTACTAGGGTATAGGTATACCCCAGTAGAAATAATAATGTAGAGCAGACCCTGTATCCTAGAACAGGGTATACAAGTAGAAAATTTCACGGGAAGTTTGTTGTTTTAAAACTAAATCAAAATGTACTATCGGTATACCGGTTGCCAATAAGACGTCCCAGCAATATCTCAGAACGACTGAGAGTACTAAGTTGAAACTTTCAGGGCTACAACTATTACTACTTCTGCTCTTAAGATTAAACTAAATCAAAAGATTGTAATTGTTCGTTTCGGGCTTAATTTATTTATCGAAGGTGACTTGTGGTAGTTTTAAGCTTGGAAAATTATCTGACTTAATTTCTGCTCATTTTTGATTTAACATATCTTTAAACTTTTCTTTGAAAAGCTTCTTGGTGGAAAGAGTTTTTGAAATTAATCAAATATAAAGCACAAGAAGGTTGCATTATGGCTGTATTATGAGAATTAAAGCTCTCTTAATAGTTTTATAGTCCTTGAAAAATACTACTTATTCCAACAACCTGCATGCGCATAGTGTGTTTTGACTTAGTTCCACATAGTCCTGAACATTCACTTAAAATTTTTCATTTATACATTTACGCATAATAATAGTAGCTGTAGTTTATAAATAGTGAGTTTCTGTTAGTTCAAGAAGCCCCTCAACAAGCCCTAAAAGTCTCATACTCTAACCTGTTACTGAGATATTGCTGATACACCCTTTTGACAGCATGCATGCACATCGTGTATTTTCATTTAGTCTAACATCTCCCTTAAATATCTTAGAAACGTTCACCATAATATCCTTAGCCTAGTAGTAGTAGTAGTCTTAACAGTAATAGCAGCAGTAGAAGCAGTAATAGTAGTAATAGTTGTAGTAGTAGCAGTAGTAGTATTAGCATGCCTACCGTTCCTCTTGGTTAGTTCAATATGTCCTGAAAGTTTCAATTTAATATTTTAAGCTGTTCCTGAGATATTTGCGCATACGCCCTTTTGACAACTTGCATATACATAATGGTTTAGTTAAACACCCTTCTCTATAATCTTTGATATTTTCACCTTAACGCCTTTGGTCATAGCAATAGTAGTAGTGACAGTAGTGGTAGAATATGTAGTCGCAGCAGAAGAATTTGTTGTAGTGGTATAAAGAGTGCCTTTTGGTTAGTTCAATATGCCCTGAAAGTTTCACCATAATAACCTTAGAAGAAGTAGTAGTAGTAGTGATAGTAGGAGGAGCAGTAATAACAGTAAGAGTAGCCTATGCACTTAGTGAGATTTGGTTTATTCAACATCTCCTTCAGTACGCCCTGAAAGTTTCATTTTAATTCCCTAAGCCATTCTTAAGATATTACTTATGTGTATTTTTCTACATCTCTTTCCAAACGAAATGGCCAGGAGAAAAAAATTGATACATTGAAGCCATATTTATTTTATATATATATATATATATATATATATATATATATATATATATATATATATATATATATATATATATATATATATATATATATATATATATATATATATATATATATATATATATATATATATATATATATATATATATATATATATTTGGTTGAGCGATTACTCAACCAAAAGGATGTTCATTTGGAGTAAGTAGTATTTTTCAAGGACTATAAAACTATTAAGAGAGCTTTAATTCTCATAATACAGCCATAACGCAACCTTCTTGTGCTTAATCTTTGATTATTAAAATAACTCTTTCCACAATAAGCTTTTCAAAGAAAAGTAAAGAGCTATATTAAACTCAAAATGAGCAGAAATTAAGTCAGATAAATTTCAAAGCTTAAAACCAACACAAGCCACCTTCGATAAATAGATTAAGCCCGAAACGAATAATTACACTCTTTTGAAAGTTTCAACTTATCACAATTGGCTATTGCTATGAGATTGCCATTATGCTCTTTGGATAACCTGTATGTTCATAGTTTGATTTAATTAAGTCAACTTTCCTGAAATTTTCATCTTAATACTCTTAGCCTTAGTATTAGTTGCAATAGAAGTAGTAGTTGGATTTGCAGTAGTAACAGTATTAGCATTAATAGTAGCGTTCATATATTGCCTTTTGGTCAATTGAACTTCCCCTTTAAGAATACCCTGAAAGTTCCATTTTAATGCTCCAATCCATGCCTGAGATACGCCCTTTTGATAATCTGCATGCACAAAATGTTTTTTGATTTAGTTCACATTCCCCATCAGTATTATCTTAAATTTTCACCTTCAATCTTTTAGCTTTCATAGCACTAGTATTATAGTAGTAGTGGTAGTAGTAGGAACAGTAGTAGTAGTAGCATGCATATTTTGCCTTTTGGTCAGTTGAATATCCCACCCTGGAATTTTCAGGTTGATAAGATAAGCCATTTCAAAGATATTGCTGATATGCCGTTTTTACAATGTGTATGCACATTATATGTTTTGGTTTAGTTCAACGTTCCCCTTAACGTTTCCTCAAGGTTTCACTTCAGTATCCTCAGAGTTGGTAGGTACTCGCTTCAGAAGTAGTAGCTGTAGTGTTAGTAGTAGTAGCTTGTAAATATCACCTTTTTGGTCCATTGATCATTCCCCTCATCATTTTCTGAAAATTCCAAATTAATACTCTCAGTCATTCCTGAGCTACGCCCTTTTGAGGACCCATATGCACAACATGTTTTGATTTAGTTGAACACTCCCCTCAATATTCTATGAACGGTAGTATGAATGCCCATCGTCTTTTAAGACACTAAAGGTCAAACATGCCCGCTTTTCTTAATTACAAATAACTGTTTATCGCATAACTGTTTGTGAAGGCGGGAGGTGACATCCCCAGACATAATTATTGGTCTTTTCAAATATGTTGAACAAAAATGACATCTCAAAATGCTTATTGGATGTGTTTGGGGAAATGAAGGGCTTGGAGGGCTTGTTCCCCCCCCCCCTTGTCACTTTTGAGTTTTAAAAGGGTAATAGAACTTTCAATTTCTCACAGCAACTCCTTCTATACTTCTAAAATTCTACTACAACTCCGTCTATACAAAGGGCCTTGATGAAAACAAAATAAATAAATAATACATTGTGGCCACATAGCTCGTTACTTAGGCAGCGCTACCTAAGATAATTTTTACTTCATATTCTAATCACTTCTCTGGGTTCGATTTCTCATGAATATTTGGATCAGGGTCCTGATATGATTTACCATTGTTTTTTTTTGGTAATTTTACTCAAAATTCTGTTGAATTCTATTCTTCCAGTAATATATTGAGGATGAATTTCTTCGGTGTAGAAAACTGGATTATGAAATCACTGTGTGATTTTAAATCATGTTGAAAGACCACAAATAGTTTTTTTTTTAGCTTATCATTTTAGCTAACTTTACCCAAAACTCTATTGAAATTGTTTTATTTTTTCTTAGAAATTGAGGCTGAGATAATCCAAACAGAAAGCTCAACATATTATTGTGCCACGATAACGCTCGAACGGAAAATCTTTCCTCCATATCTGCACAATTTAAAAACGTGCCTGACATTCTCAAATTGGAGTCAACCAAATTTAATAACGAAATGACAGGAGTAGATGTGCAGAAACGATGTTAAAATAAAGATGATGGACTTCTTGATGAAGCTGATAAAAAATAAAAAAATTGCAAGATGTGCGACAAAAACTGTGCTATTGCGTCTAGTTTGTGTAAACATGCAGCAATTCGTCGTAGAAATAAAAGTTACAAATGTGAAGTGTGCGACATGAATTTTGCAAAACAATTTATTTTAGTAAACATCAAATGACTCATACAGGTGAAAAACCACTTAGCCGACATCAACGTGTTCACGATTGGAAAAAACCTTACGCTTGCACAATATGCAGCAAGAATTTGCTAGGAAGGGTAATATGAATGCACACTTTAAATTACATAATAATGAGAAACCCTACAAATGTGAAAAATGCAACAAAAGATTTGCTCGGGAGGTATATTTGAAAACACACTTAGAGATCCATAGGAGTAAAACACGATACCAATGTGAAATTTGCGGATCAACGCACACCCTAAACATGCATTTGAAAAGCCATAAAAAAAGACTCCGCGATGGGGAAAAATCCTATAGCTGTGATATATGTAAGAAAAGATTTTTTGAAAATTCAGAATTACATAAACACCAAAGGGTTCACTCAAATGATGAAAGCTTCCAATGTAAAATATGTAGCAAGAGGTTTAATCAAAAGTCAAGGTTGTATTATCATAGAAAGACCCACAATGGAGAGGAATCGTTAGAAAGTAAATAATAAAATGGCGTTCTTATTTAAACCGGAATTTGAATATGCGCATAGAACAATCCACAATAACCAAAATTTCATTGGAATGTCAGAATACGATATTAAATGATATCCTTATTTAAAGTGAAATTCGAATGTAACTCTAGAACGATCCACCATAGGTAAACTAGTGTTGGAAAGGCAGAATCAGATTTCAAATGGAACCATTATTAAATCGAAATTTGAGTTTATTCTAGAAAATTTACCAATTTGGAAAATAAAGTTGAGAGGATGGAATACAAATTTAAATGATGTCTTTAATTAAATAATATTTTAAATGTGTTCCTACCTAACCAACAGTGACAAAAACATAGATTAAAGAGTAAAATAGGTAACACGGTTTTTCTAAGGAATTACTTAAGCAATTTTTGCCCAAAATAATTTTCTAAGCAGTTTTCTAAGTAATTCGTAATTTCTAATGTCCTAATATTTTGTAGTCCTGTAGCTTTAAGCAAGTATTTTTTCTCTTTTTTCCGTTTTTACTATATTTCACATTTTCCAGTTTTACAGTTAAAAATCGTTTAGTGACATGAAAATAAAAATTGTTTCTTAAAATATCGTGACTATTAGGTCCATTAAGTCCATATATCTATGATCACAATTGATATGTACCATCTATAATCCACCAGGGAAATTTCGGTCTATAATCGAAAAAAAAAGTTAGTCCGATTGTACACATAAAATTTTTATTTTTTAGATCCTAATAGGATTTTTAAGGGAGCCTTGGGGCTTCGAGATGCAACAATTAGATCTATTATTTTATGGGAAAGATCTACAATTGAAAAAGTGGATTTAAAGAATCTTTAAAAAAAGGGAAACGCTTGAAGCAAAAGATTCGCATCTAAAAAAGAAGTCTAAATTTGTCTTCTATTCATTAGAGCAGGGATGACCAACCTAAATTATCTTGTGGGCCACTTTGGAAATACATGGTAAACTCCGCGGGCCGCATATAAAATTACATATACCCATATTAGATATAGACCTATTATAGATATTTTTTGGAGTGACAAATTGAAAAATAATTAATTTTCATTAAATATGTTTACTATTACTTTTACATATAAACAGAGACTATATAATAATAATAATGATGTTAAATGCACAAAATATATATAATACTAAAAATAAAAAAAACGAAATAAAAAGATATAATCATAGAAAAATATTTACTTCACTACTGCGATATTTGTTTCTCCCCTTTTTCACTTAACTTTAGCAGGTTGATCTCAATTTAGGTATTTGCACATCATAATTGGTGTTGGAGGTTAGTATCCGATATTTATTTTTTTTGCGTGTTTTGTATTTGGTCAATTTCATTTTCACCTCCTCAGCAATCCTAGCTTCCACTCAGATCCATGCTGTTACAGAGAGGTTTCGAAGAAGTTTCATCTCCTTTCTTTTGAATGATTCACAGGTGTGAGTTGAACCAAAAGCGGTAACAAGTTTTTTTGCCAAATTTCTTAAATTGTATAATTTTTCTTTTGTGACGTAAATGTCGAAAAAAATAATCTATTTTGGATTCTGAATTTCAAACATGCGTTTTAATTAATTATTGCACTATATGTCAATCAGATCCATTTGGAGATATTCTGGGACAAACTCCATTTCAACATGAAAAGGAGATGAATATATTTCAAAAAATTTGATGTATTTTTTCCAACTCTAAATTATTTAGTCGGCTTTCAAAAGCATCTAAAAATTTTCTTATTTATTTTGCATATTTGATAAAATTGTCAAATTTTGATTTTTTTGTAATTTTTTCAACAATGGAAAGTGGTGAGCATTATTAATTTTCCCTAGTGATTCAAATAACAGCAATTTCTGATCAAATGCTCTGATGTGATTAAATATATCGACTATGAGGTTATCTTTTCATTGCAATGATATATTTAATTCATGGAGTTTGTTGACAATATCCACTAAAAAGCATAAATCCAATAATCACTCATCATTTCTTAATTCTGGCACAGACCTTTGTTTGTCTTTCACAAACAAATCAATTTCTTCTCGCAACTGATAAAATCGCTGTAAACCTCTCCCACAACTTAACCATCTGACTCGGCTGAAGTATACAGAATCCAGTGAAACATCGAATCTTTGATGTTATTGGCTTAATAGTGGCTTAATAAAACGTCATACGTTCTTACAATTTCTACGTTTGTTGATAATGCTATTCAAAAATGTGGTAAGTGCCAGTTAAGTATGATGTAATTATTAGTTGAAAATATAAGTAATCTCATCTCATCTCCAAGATGTGTGCGCATCATGAGGGCGCAGAATATAAAAGTGTGATGAATCTTGCGGGCCGCAAAAATGTTAACGGTGGGCCGCGGGTTGGCCACCCCTGCATTAGAGGGTATTTGAACTCTCGGAACGAGTCTTATATTATTTTTTTTTTCTTCGCATTTTAACGCATTTCTCAAAGCTAAAATTCCTGCCCAGTATGTTTAATCAATCCTAATTGAAGTTCAGAAATAAGATACTATTTTGATTTATTCATCCTATTGGCTATATATCTTTTACTGCTCCGTTTGTGTTAGTTTGAAAAAGTATTGTATTAATATGAAATTGAATACAAATCACAAAGTAAAATAGTAAACAGAGTATAAAACAAAATATTATTTGCTCATTATACCTTTAAAACAACCTGTTCAAATACTTATAATATTTCATGGTTTTGAAGTTTGTTTTAAATATTTATTGTATTCTCACTGTAATTCTCTGATTCTTAATTGTTTGTTACCATCTATAAAAAAAGTCCAAATGATATTCTCTGAAGACCTGGGATTAACTCTATCGACAATATCCTCGTATGTCATTGGTGGCAATACTATTTATCTTTTATTGCTTGCTCAAGTGCTTTCTCTTATAAGTATTAAACTTTGATTTTAAGAAAAATCTTTGTGTCTGGAAATGTTTTACTCAAATATTAGGTATTTTTAAAGATGCTCTGAAGAACAAAATCTGTTTTGACTTGTCCATTTTTGAAGCAAAGTTGTTGGTGATATGGTTTCACTATGTCCTTTGATATCTTTCTTGTTATTCCGTAAATTGTGAATTGATTTAACTGTCATTTCTTAATCAATATACTTATATACTTGTTTGATATTCAATATTGCATATAGACTTGCCTGATGATAAAGTTATTCGGTCTTCTCAGGACATGACTAAGCTATCGTAGTCTTCACTGTTTTGACAAATTATGACAAGTTTGACAACCTTCGTATTGACTATATTAGGCGTGACAAGCCTATGACGTTCAGGTATGATAGTTGTGTTGTATTGATTAATGACTACGGGCTTCGTCTACTATGGGCTTTGTCTAACTAGCTTTTGTCGTTTTTTTAGTCACACATAATTAAAGTTGAGATTAATAGTATATTCAAACCTGAGGAGAAAATTCAAAGAAAACATTCTTGCTCGTTTATATTTAAAGCACCAATAATCCAGTGAGAAAGACAAACCTTTAGAAATTGTCGGGGTGTAGGCTGTAGGGCTGAGTGTTGGGGATACAATTTTGAACCAAATAACCAGAAATTGTTGAAAACTTTGTCTTGACTTTATTAGGCGTAACAAGCCTATGACTTTCAGCTATGATATTTATTTTGTAATGATTAATGAAGCTTGAATGTGTTGTTTATGCTGTGAAGGTGTTGTGAAGGTGTTGTTGTGAATCTTAGCTGTACAATGTAAGGTGAAAGGGTGCAAGGTGTAAATGATATTAATATCCACCCCCTGCACATGGCTTGCAAATATGATAAACCAGTGAGCTTATAGTCAATCTAATGCTGATATTTAGAAATTATAGAAATGTTTTAATGATGTTACCTATATATTATGGTGTTTATTCTGTTATATTTAATAAATATTTTAACTCGAATGTACTTGTTTTCCAGCATTTTATGTATTGGGTTATCTGTATCTGGTCGATTGGGTTAAGTTTCTTATGTATTGAGTTTCTTTTTTGTCTCTTGAGAAGTAGCCTAAGTTTCCGTGTTCTTGACATTATAAAGACAGGTTGTCGTCTTTAATACTGCTATTGTATTTATTTGCCCGTTTAAAGATGTTGGTTTGACTGAATGAAGTTTTTGTGCATTTGTGTCGATTCATATCCTGATTTTTGTGCGCTGATAGACATGTGGTCTTGTTCTTGGTTGACTTGGCTCTTTAAGAGGATCTGTTTCTGGTAAGTTTCCTGTTACGATTGTTCTGTTTTATTGCCGTTGATCTAATGATTTTGTGATCTTGGGTTGAAATAAGTTTTCAGAATCTTCTGAATGAAGGTAAGAGGGCTTGACTTCTATTGTTTACGCTTCATTTGAATTTGAGGGATTTTACAATTGGCATATTGAGTTGGATGTTGAAACATCCTGTACGAGGTTAAGTGCGTTCAATTTCACCTTTGTGAGTTTCTTTCATGGATCGTGGTGTGATAATTTCTTGTTTTAGTTTCCTGTTTTGAGTCGAGTGAATCGAGCTTCTAGAATGAGCTGATTTTGGCTATTTTTTATTCTCTTACGTTGTTTTGATTTGTGTCGACATTTACCTGTTGACTTGTTCCTACTTCATTTCTTTTGGCCGAAGAATGTGTCTGTTAATTTTGGTGATCCTGCATGAGAATGGGTTATGTAAACTGCTTGTATAAAGGTGAAAGATGAATTTTTGTGGTTCACACATTGAGTTGAATATTTTGAATATATTGTTCTAATTTAAATGAATTCACTTTCATAGTATTAAGTTTCTTTTTTGAGTTATTTTATGAATTTTGGGATGTTAGTTTCTTTTCGTATATTTTTTGTGTATGTTGAGATATGTGTGGTGACTTATTTTACTGGAGTAGCTGCCTGAGGTTTTAAATATTTAAAACTACTGCGTAACTTAATTTCTACTGCTTGAAATATACTGATTATTTAAGCATCGTAGATGACAGTGTTGTTAAAATCAATGAAGTCTTAGAGGTTTTGCGAGTTCAAGGCGCAACAATTGGCTTGAAAATTCCCATTCGGAGTATAGTTTGGATTTTTTTCTAGCTTTTCCGTACGACTAAAAATATTATTATTTAGAATTCCATTTCTCTACTTTGATGTTCAAGAACTCGCACCCTTATAAATTTGAAAAGCATCATTGCTCATTACCACTGTTTTTCTTTTCTCTGCCGCTGAGGGTTTTTATTATCCTCTTGCGTGGTTTTTATCGGACCAGCCAGTGAGAATGAAGGGGAAAGGTAACGTTTGCCTTAGTAGAAGATTAACAACAGTGTCACCTCCATCAGATATAATTCAGTGAAAGTTTTGTGTTTTGGTTATTGAGTTACCCTGTGTCAGTCGTGCTGGTAGCATTTTATTAGGCGGTTTCTGGTTAACTAAGTTTGGGCTCATCAAAGGATTGGGTATTATCAATATTTAAAATAGAATAAAAAGAAAAAGGATGGTCGTTGGAGGGAGTAGAGGGTAAAATAAGGCTGCATAGCTATGGTACCTTTTTTGATAGGTACCTTTTGTGAAGTTGAAATAAAGATGAAACTCACATGAATTGATTATAGGTTATAGACTTAAGATTGCTGGTCTATGATTTTGACTCTTGTTGGTAAAAGAACATTCACAAGTTGGAAGATCATGCTTTGACCAAGACGGGCCAGGATTGCTCAAAGCCTCTATTCAATTGGAGGTCCAATAGAATCCTTGTTGTTCAATTTTAAGCCGGCATAAGCAGTTCGTGTAGACTTGAGAAGGTGTATTAGTACCTATCCTGTACCGTTTTGGAATCTGGGGTTTTTCTGGAACAGAAAAACCCCAACAGGCTATAACAGTTTCAATTATTTAGATATAATTTTTTTTCGCATTGATTTCAATGATCAATGATTTTATTGCATTGAATTTTTTCGAACGAATTTAGAATTTTTTAACTCGACTTTTTAGTAGTTTTAGAAACCGATATTCCAGTGGTAGGAAATTATGTGAAAGAGAATTCATTTACTCAGGAAAGAAGGATGGAATTTATGGATGGGGAGTAGGGCTAATGATGAGTAAGGAAGCTGCTGAGTCCTGTTAGGTTTGGAGGGTATTAGTAAGTGAATATTATTTGCTCATTTTATGACTAAAACGCACAAGGTATCAGTTATATATAGAAGTTTATGCAGTATGTCCCTATTGAGCCGACTGATGGAGATAGTAGTGACTCGGATGAATTTTACTTATGCCTACAGGAACAAATAGACAGGATCGAAGATTTAAGTATGGTATTTTATCAGGGGCACCGAAGAAAGTTCAAGTCCTTTCCTCTAAAAAGCGTTTAATTGTGTTTTGGTGCCTAAGTAGAAATCAACAAACTTGTTGGTGAATGGATGATGGCGAATGGGGTAGGAGTGCTGAAGACAAAATGAACAAATTTCAAAATTAAGTCAAAAAAGTTGTATCGGCTCGTAAATTTCAATACTAGTTCAAAAACAACTCAAATTTGATGAGGTCATATTCGAAGCAGTGAGTTTTTTAGATCCAGAAAAGTGCAAAGTCGCTAAATCCACCTTTCTTTGCAAAATATGCGCTGCCTGGTTTGTAAAAAAGTGAAATCGATAAGGAATGGAGTGAACATTTAGTCACCCAGGGATATGTGCAATGGATTACTGGAAAGCTATTCTGAATGTATTTGATCATCATGGGTATCCACGCTTTCAAAACCTAGCAAAATTTATGCTGTCTACATTTTCGTTCCCGTTTCTGAGTGTTGTTCCTGAGAGACTTTAGTTCACTAGAGTAGGTCAAAACTGACAGGGGAAACTGGTTAGCTATAATCACGCTGGCTTTTACATTTCAGACGAAACTAGTAATGAAGAGCTGGTGTTGTAGCAGAAATATTGACAACAGAGTAACCAATGAGAATGAAGGAGCGTTTGGCTTAGAAGAAGATTAACAAGAACGTTTCCTCCATCAAAAATAATTCAGCGAAAGTTTTTTGTTCATGTTCTGAAATAAAAGTTAACCTTATTGAAGTTCTAATGATTTTAATCGCCAAACATTCTTTTTACAAAATTTTAAAATGAGAATTATACTTTTTATAGTCTGTTGTTTCCGACTTAAGTAATGTTGTTTAGAAGTTTACTGTTTTGCTTGCATTTTAAGGCTTGGTTTATAAACCTTTAGGTCTGCCCAGTCTTTAAATAAAACTTTTTTGAACTTGTAGTTTCTGATACCTTTAGAACTTCTGATTCTTCTGGTAACTTTCTTCAAACTAGTAATTAATGGCTGTGCCATATTTTGACGAAAATCGGCCTAGATTTGCGTCTTATCATAAAGGCATCTGTTAAACTCGTTTCTAGAATATTTTGTAAGGATCATTTATTTCTTTAAGAAAATGACGGAAAGGGAATGTGGACAAAAAAGGAATTTTTGGAGAGCCGCACTGATCAGCAAAAGAGAAAAGGTTTATCAAGTCTGAGCGAAATTCTAATTTTGTAACTGGGAACGATTAATATAAAAAAGGCTACAAGTTTCTACGGAAAATTCTACTGAATCCCAAATGCTATACACAGGTTTTTACAGAAAACTTTCGATCAGTGATGTCACTGATATCGCATTTTGCTGCATACTACTGCAATGTTGAGAGAAATACCGCATAATCTTATGATGACACCGTGAAAAGACTTTGGTAACCGCATTTATACCGTAAAATTACTTTTATCACTGCATTGATAACGATTAATGTCACCGTACGGGAAAACTGGTAAATGTTTGCTCTCAACCTTTAATAACAAATGACAACTTATGTCACTGAGTAAGTTAAATGGGGTTCAAACTAGTAAGAAATATGCATCGAATAAAACAAGAGCAAATACTTTACATACCAGCCTTGTGCTGGAACAAAACGCATTGTTGACCGATACTCTGGTAAAGGTGTAGCAATATTGCCATGTAGAGTGAATAGCATAAATGAATGGAAGAAATAAGTTGTCTTGTGCTATCCTATCTTGCTTCTTTAGGGCAGCACATTTACACTTTTCTAGCCGAATAGATTGAATAGTACAAAGTAAAAAAAGTAGTTATAAATCTATATGAAATTTTGAATTCAGGACCATAATAAGATGGTTATGAAATAAACATGCTGGTTGATACTGAATTCTATATAGGCTAACAATGATTTACATACTGAACATCCTTTCCAGAATTGAGAAAATCATTGATGATTTAGTTTTTACCGTTTTTCTTATTGCATATTATTCGGGCAATTGGGCTGTAAATGCAAAGTTAAAGAGGTGTTATACTGAGAAACTAGGTTATTATTACTTACTATAGCCTAGGCTATATTCAGTTTCTATTGGACAGCACCTCTCTAACTTTATTGCAAGGCATTCCTAATCTGTATCTTCACCTTTTTTTGGTCCCTCTTTTTTTAATACCTTGCTTTGTTTCAATTTTGTTTCTTTTTAATCACTGTTTAATTTGTTTTAGTATCATCTTTACAATTTTATGGTAATGATGAAAATACAATTAAATGCTCAGGAAAACAAGTAATGATAAGTAATGCAGATTTCACCACTATATTTTTGGGGAACCCAAGTTTATCATTTGGGTTTCTTTGAGAAAACAGAACCAAGACACTTTGCAGTGCTAAATTTGCTTGCTCGCCATATTCCGAAAAAAAATTTATGTTTCTTGATTTGCCCTTTATCTGTCCTGGTTGCAAGTCCTGCTTGTAAAGAAAACTCTTGAGAGTTTGGTTGATGTATGCAGCACTATTTAAAATCATTTTCAACAAGATGCAAAGCGACAAGCTACATATAGGAGCAAATTTCAACTCTTCAATCGGTTGGAGCAACGCAGATTCCTTGCTTTGGCTTCTACACGTTGGCTTTCCTTTAAAACTGCCCAAGAAGTTTTCTTGAACAATTGCATACTCTTATATTGAATTACGGCTAACTAGTTCTTAGGGGTCCCTCACAGGCAAATAAACACGTATGGATGAAATTGAACAATCCAAGCTCAGGACCATAGATTTATTTTGTTCAATGTAGGTGTGTAAGAAACATTGAACAATTTTAATGCTTTGTTTCAGGTCCAAAAACCCCTATTTCACCTCTGGAAAAGCTCCTTTGAATCTTAGATTTAAATTTCATGAGGTATTCCAATATTCGAGTAAATTTTCATTTCGCCATCAATCGGCATGATGAAGGAAACTATCTTATCGACATTGGCCTCTTAATTGGTCACACAGGACATGATTTCCTCATTAGGAATGAACCGAGATAAGTCGTTGATGGTCGTTTTTAGCCGAAAGTCTCAGAATTTGCACTTCCACAAGAAATTTTTATTTAGAAGCAACGCAACTACAGATTGAATTATTGTTTACCTCTACTTCTTCAAAATATATTTTAAGAAAGTAGGTTTTTTAAAATCTGCTTTTGTGGCGAACGGGTCTAAAAAAAAAAAAAAAAAAAAAAAAAAAAAAAAAAAAAAAAGAATTAGTGTTCAGTTTGGGAGCGTCGTATGCATGTTTTCTGAGCCAGTTAAAACTTTTGAAACTAGCAATCACATCTTTAGAAAGACGTCCAGAGTACTCAATTCCATTTAAAATGTGATGGTGGACTGGGGGTGTAAATGGGTATTTGTGTATGGTTTTTCTCCAAGACCAGTAAATTAGAAAACAGAAAAATAGACAAAACGGTAGTTTCAACTGTTATTCTAGAGAAAGTGCTGAAAAAAGAAAACAAAAAGTAATGGAAAAACTTTTGATTTGGTTTAAAACATAAAAGAAAAAATTGTCCTGCTTACAGTTTCTCAGAGAACAAATAGTCTAGTCAAGCTATTGGTAATAAAAGAACTGACGAGAGTGCCAAAAAGTGCCAAAAACCTGCGAGTTTATCATTAAATACTGAGTTTTCCCTTTCATTTAGGGTGGGACCTGGGGATGTCTTTTTTCATGCTCTTTTCTACCTTTTTGCGAAAACGTTAGGGTAAAGCTCATGTGAAATAAAGCAAAGTCTTTTTTCATGCTCTTTTCTACCTTTTTGCGAAAACGTTAGGGTAAAACTCATGTGAAATAAAGCAAACTATAGGATTCATTTAACAAATAATATTAAGAGAAAATAGTTGCTTTATACAAGTTTTTTTTTTGTTAAAACTAGTGGCAATGCATTTTTATTGCAGACAACAAAATATACCGCAAATTAAAACGCATTTTGGTAGAATGCCGCCGAAAACACATTTCACTATTGATCTGGGTTGCCACTTATACCTCATTTTGCGGTAAAATACTGCAATTTGGAGAGAAATACCGCACTTTTTTCTGATTATACCGCATATCGCAATTATACCAGGAAATGACTATGATCAGCGTATTTATACCCCGAAATGACTATTATCCCTGAATTTATACTAAGTAATGTCACCGTATGGGAAAAGGGACAAATGTTTGCTCTCTACCTTAAATGATATATGGCTGGATAGGTTACTGCGGAACTCGCGAGAATTCAAACTAGTAATTAACGTGCTTCCAAGAGCAAATATTTTACATATCAGTCAGGTGCCTGAATGAATGTAATTTTCAACCATTAATTTGGTAAAGATGTAGACACTACAAAGCAGAGCGAATACTATACTAGAATTGAGTAAATAAATAGTCTTGGGCTCTCTTATCTTGCTTCTTTTGGGCATCACCTTTCCACTTTTACAGCCCAATAGACTGAACAGTATGCAGTAAAAGAAGTTCTTGTAAATTTGTTTGAAATTCAGAATACAGAACAATGTTTGAGAAATAAAAACGCTATTTCAATTATAACTTAATACTGCATTCAAATAGAGGCTAATATTCATTTCCTGTAGAACATATATTCCAAAATTTACAAAATTATCTATTTTTTAATTTTTACCTGGTTTCTTATTGCATATAATTCATTCAAATCAAATGTGAATGCAGAGTTGTAGAGTTGCTGTCCAGAAGAAGCAGGCTATAAACCACTTATTCCTTCTTGTAGCCTAGGCTGTTTCATGGTTCCATTGGGCAGCCAACCTGTAACCTATTGTCAGGGGTTAATGAAAATACATGGATTGCTTTGTCTTCTTAGACTCCGCCACTTGTTCATCATTTTTTCGAAAAACCAAACGGAGACTACAATTGAAGCAAGGCTTGTCTCATTTCTTATTGAACATGATATACCCTATTCGGTCATTGACAAATTGCTGAAGTTCATGAAACTTATGCCATGGCTGAATTTGCAGAGCCATGCTAGTCTGATTGGAATAAAAGCCACCAAAATTGCCAACAGGCTCTGGCATTTCATTTTCATGAAAAGCTTCTTGTCAACCTAAAAACTAACCTATTCTTAGTGGATATTGACTAGACAATAGATCATTCTGTAGCCAAACCACTCTGTTTTTGTCAGTTTCTGCAATGTGATAATGGATTTACTGGTAGATTTATTTTTTCTGTTACAGTTTAATCATGGATCAGGATCTGTTATCTTCAGTTAGGTGGTTGGAGAGACGGACTATGTTAAGAAGACAGGCGTTCCCATACAGAACAAGATTGAATATTTCACCCCCAAAGGGAATAAATCACTTAGTCAAGAGGTTTGTTGAAGAAAAATAACCATGGGTTACAGTTGTGAAACTTAGCTGTCATTAAAATGCCCTGGTTGCAAGTCATAATTGTGAAAAAAAATCTAATAGTCTGGAAAATTTATGTAAAAATGTTTGCAATCACTTTTAACACAGTGCAAAATGACAAGATGAATTTAGGATTAAATATATCTGAGTCTTTTCTCAGGTGAAACAACACATATTCCTTACTTTGGATCCCACCTGTTGCCTTTCATTTGAAAACTTTAGTTGTGGGATACTCCCACTTTGTATTGGGACTCTTGTTATTAAAGATCTCTCACATGTGAACATCAAACCACATCTAGATCATTTTCGCTTCTCTGAAAAGATAAATGACTTTCTTTGTTTTCTGACCCCTCTAGTTACGGGCTAAAAGTTCCTAGTCATCAGTAATTCTTATAGTACTATACCTCTGGCATATGGAATAAGGGAAAGATGGACCAGGAATGGCAGTTTATACCAAGTGTAACTTTATCTGAAGGTTTGAATCTTGAAAATTTGGAAAACTTTGCCATAGTCCTGTATTTGTGCCATATCCTTACATTAAACTCTGCAACAGAAGCAGTAATGTTTCCAAACGTTTCAAAATGGACATAGGATTTTTTTATTGCCAATATCAATTGTCATTCCTGAGCGCCTTCGTTTTTTTTAGAGGAAGTCAAAACTGACATGCAAAATTATCTTAGTTCAATAAAACGTCCGCAAATTCATTTGCAAATTATTCGTTGATATTAAAAGCGGAATATAGTCTGAATCCTGAGCAATAAGGTATGTCAGGCCATGGCAAGGGGAGGGGGGTTGGTGGCTAGAACTGATACTTGTTAAGCATGTACTTCGAGTGAACGATAAAGCAACCTCAAGTGAGAGCACTGTTTTGAATCAAAATTTTTTGTATAGTGAGTCCAATGTAGGTCTTGACGTGCATGACCACGCTGTCTGATACCGAGTGACCTTTGTCTGTCCATGCGAATGATTCCTTTTAACATTTTAGTATCTTTAATATTATAATTGTTATCAAAATCTAGTCGTGATCATAGTAACACTCTTTTAATAGCCATTTCGTTTTCTATTTTTCCATATTTTTTTCAGACAATGTCACATGATACTTTATTATTATTTCTTATAATATTATTATATCATTATATTTAATGATATATTTAATTTATATTATCATTATACTTTGTTTCTCCCATAAAAGCTGCAAGAGTTACTTTTTGAATAAGACAAATAGCCTTAAGGTCACCACAAACCCAGTAAGTGCACATAAAGGTAGATGCAATCTTTTCAAGCCTAGTTCTCATGTCTCCAA
This sequence comes from Artemia sp. Qi Xiang Cuo, assembly GCF_049724085.1. Taxonomy (NCBI): domain Eukaryota; kingdom Metazoa; phylum Arthropoda; class Branchiopoda; order Anostraca; family Artemiidae; genus Artemia; species Artemia sp. Qi Xiang Cuo. Next base: position 65,209,364 of record NC_142801.1, read on the forward strand.
ATACATTCAACTTCTGATTTGGTCATTCATTTTAACTAGGGTTTGTCCCTGTGATGGAGTCAAGCTTCGGTAAAGAAAGGGGGGTTCAAGAAATAAAGTTTCAGACAATTATGTCTTGGGCACTAATGTAGACAAGGGTGTCACTACCTTGTTTGCTTTGAGGCGAGGGAAGGAATAAAAATATGTTGAAAAATCAAAAACCGAACCATACTGAAGATTTTTTAAAGCAAGTAGATAATATATTACTACTAATTCTACTACTAACAACTCACCACAGCATCAAGCCACCTAAGGCCAACAACCATACGCACGCTCCTCCTCCATCCCAATCTATTCAAAGCTTCCCTTTTTACACCCACCCACGAAGTTCCCATTTCCTTTAAATCTTTCTTTACGACGTCCTCCCAAACTAGACGAGGACCACCTGCTTTCCGTTTAGCTCTAGACGGTTGGCCGAAAAGAACAATCTTTGGCAATCTGTCATCCTTCATCCGCACAACGTGCCCTAGCCACCTCAATCTTTCTTTAATTATAGCCCTAGAGAGCAGTATTGAACCACATTTTTCATATAGCCAATTCTTTGAAATACAGTTAGTCAGCCGGGTACCCAGAACAATCCTTAAGCAATTTCTCTGGAAAACATCTAGCAAATCTTCATCCGCTTTTCGGAGCGGCCAAGCTTCAGAGCCATATTTGACCACTGTCATCACTGTAGCTTCTAATTTTCTGATCTTGGTTTGCAGACTTATCTTTCTATTCTTCGAAACTTTTTTTAACCGTGAAAAAACACCCTGAGCCTTGGCTATTCTACTTTTAACATCTTCACTGCTCCCATTATCTTTAATGATAATAGTACCAAGGTAAGTGAAGCTGTCCACCTGATCAATCTTTTGGTTACCCAACGTCACCATTTTATTTTTACTTATTTCTAGCCATAGCGACTTAGTCTTCTTAACATTAATTTTCAAACCTGTTCTAGCACCCTGAACTCACAAATCCTCTAAAAGTTAATTCAGTTTGCTCACACTTTAATCTAAGATGCTTAAATCATCAGCATAATCTAAGTCCAGGAGAATTTTCCTCCCCATTTGATTCCGTGGTTTCCCATTGTCTTTTCTGTGCTCCTTAAGACAAAGTCCATCAAAATAATCCATATAAAGGGGGATAGAGCAAAACCCTGCTTAACTCTTGATTTAATATAAAACCAGCTGCTATCTTCATTTCCTACCTTAACTGCAAGCAGTGTTATTCTCGTACACAGCACTAATTACTTTAATGTATTTGTCGGGTATACCATACAAGGATAAAACCTTCACTAAAGCTCTTCTATCAATAGAATCGAACGCTTGCTTATAATCTATAAAACTGAGTACCAAAGGTGTTGGAAAACTTAAGAACTTTTTTAATTATTAGCCTAAGAGTGAAAATTTGGTCGACACATCCTCTGCCTTTTCTAAGACCGCACTATTCTTCTCTTAAAACTGTGTCTACGGCATCTCTCAGTCTAGAAAGTATCATCGTACTAAGTAATTTACTACCTACAGAGACCAGAATAATGCCTCGATAATTACCACACTCAATTTTATCACCGTTCTTATATAGTGGCCTAATTAAGGTTTTCCTTAAAATCATTAGGTACTTCCCCTTTTTCTAAAATCATATTCATAATCTTCAGTAACTTATTTCTAACCTCAGAGCCACCATACTTAAGAAACTTATTTACCACCCTATCCGCACCAGGAGCCTTACTATTTTTTTACTCCTTTTAGTACTGTCGCTAATTCCTCCTCACAAAACACATTTTGCTTCACATCCAAGGTATCTTAAACTTTTTCATTTTCCTCTATATCTTTTCCTGCAACTCTATCTCGGTTAAGCAAATTCTCAAAATATTTGGCCCATCTATCCTTAGCTTTTTTCTTATCGCTAATTGCGGCTCCATTTCTATCTTTAACTGGGCCAAGTCCGGATGACTACTCCTTCTCAATTTGTTAACATGCCAGTACAATATTTTACTATTTTGCTGTTTAACTGCATTTTCAAGATACTCTGCAATTTTATTCATGGCCTCCACTTCACACCTCCTTAGTTAACATTTTAATGCTTTCTCCGCTTTCTTTACGTTCATTTTGTTTTCATGTGATCTATCACTTAGATAATTCTTGTAAAAGTCCTTTCTCCTTTTCATTAAACATAAAGCTTTTTTACTAATATTCTTAGCTGCAGTCCTAGCTTTCCTCCCGAACACACCTTCAGCTACTTCACAAATTATTTTTCTAAAATTATTTCAACCATCTTCCACATTATCAAATTTTAAACTTTCAAGTTTAGTATTCAACTATTTCTGGAAATTTTCTCTCAAATTCTCATACTGGAGTCTACCAACATCATAACTTCCCGGGAGGTAGTTATCCTTCCGATATTTCAGTTTTAAATTAATCCTTGACAATACTAAATGATGATCTTTACTTTTAAAATCAATAACAGCACTCCTATATACCCTAGTATCTTGTATTGATCCTGCCATTCTTTGGTTTACTATAAAATAATCAATGAAGTTTGCTGTCTTACCATTACGTGAATACCAAGTTAACTTATGAGCCATTTCAAGACCAAACACCGTATTGGTTATAACTAGATTGTTATACCTACAAAATTGCAAAAGTCTATATCTATTACTGTTTTCTTTTCCTACAACAAATTTACCTAGCATAGGATACCATCTATCCCTATTTCTACTGATCTGGGAATTAAAATCTCCCAGTATTTCTACCTGTAAGTAAATAGAATGCTCTCTCATAAAATTGAAAATTGTGGAAAAGCATCACTAAAAGTTGTATTATTCTTTACATTAATTTTTTGAAATATATTTTTAGGAAGTAAGTTATGTAAAAACTGCTTCTGTAGCAGAAAACATCTAAAATTAAATATTAAAATTAAAAAGGAAAAAAAATGATCATCTTATTCGCGAATGTCATTTTGCATATTGGCTGAGCCCGTAAAAACTTTTCAATCTAGCATTTTCGTCTTTTGGAGTGTGTCAAACGGTCTATTTTTTGAAAAAAATGTGTTGGAAGACTGAAAGTGTAGACTGACACATTTGTCTCTCTTTTTCGTTTTCAAGGCGCTTTCTCGTTTTCGTTTCCAATTTGACGCTTTCTAATTATTAAGTCAATTTGGAGTTTAGTAAAATATTAAGACTCAAATACAAAACTGTAGAATTACCACTTTTCATTAAGACAAGGAACATATCCTGGAATATGTATGCTTAATAGGAAATTGAGAAATTACCAATTCCTAGCTATGTGCGTCAGTGGGTCCCGATAAGGTGTGGTTGAGGAAATGTATAAAAGATACATTTTATGGGAAGGGGCTGTCTGATATCCTAGTGCATCCTAGTGCATGGTATATTATTGTAGATTTATGATACTTGTGGTCTCCTTGGGACAAGCAGTCCCAGCAGAATATATATCCATTATCAATCCCTGTACTATTGTTTGTTAACTGAATAAAAGTATTGTATCATAGCCAACCTCTCTACAATCTACATTTAGTCCCTCGAATGTACCCAGCTGGTACGCCTCATTAGTCAGGTCATAGCCTAAGTCACGCTACCAAAGTTTAATTACCTTAGGGCCATTTTTTATCTCCCCATATAAAGGGAGAATAAAGGTATCAGCAACAACCTCACCTTAATATCATTAAAATACCACTTTACCACAGCTGGTGGAAAGTGGAAAAACTGGGCCGAGAGGATTAAATAAAAATTGCATATTGAAACAGAAATGGCTTTGTCAAAAGAGGAAGGTAAATGGACTTCACTTTTAGCGGTGCTCGAATTACCAAAACTTCAAGCAGCTTTGCTCGAACTTCGGCTATTAGAAATAGATTTTTCTCCCCTCAAAGTGTTGGGTACAATAGAAAAAATGGAAAAAAGGCTCAATCAAGAATTTTAAAATAGAAAAAAAGCACAGTATCTAGTTTTTAGCAAGTAGAAGTAAGTGTATAATTAGTAGTGTTCTTACTGTTAGTAATAATTGCAATGTAGTACAGCCGTACATCACTAAATAAAAAAGTATTTGTACCGTGAATTAAAAGAATAAAATAAAAAATAATACGTAAAAACAATCTAGCTGGACCGATGAAACTCTGGTAGAAACAGAAGGATTTGAGGCAGAATTGTAGCAAATAGGGCCCAAATTCAGCCTTACTATAGGTAAAGGCTATAGACTTATTGTTCAAAGATAACACTGCTACAATTTAGCCAAAAAAACTCATGAATTGTGTCCGAACAATTAGAGGTTAGAAGCTGCCATTTCCGAGTGTTTTAGGAGTAGAGTTGCTTCGAAAATATGGGATCATACGACGTAATAAGCATTAGAAGTTACCTTTGTTAAAGCTAACCCGAATACTAGGTTAGTTATGTAACATCACAAGCAAAGGGAAGGATGTATAAATATGTAATTAAAGTGCTTGAAGCAAGGGATAAGAAAAAGGAGAAAAGTAACCTTATAAGTAAGAAAACAAATGTGGAAGCTTAGTAAAAGTCGCTGATGGAAGCAAAAAAAACAGAATTGTTACCCAGCTGTGGTGGGAAGTCCCACCATAGCTGGGTAACAATGGTGGGAAGCTGTGGTGATAAGGGATGCACGGGCATAGGTCTTAAAAGGGCCTCATTTCTCTACACAGAGGACCTTTATTTGAATAATGGTGTTAGAAAAAGTTCAAATTCTGAATTAACTGCGCGAAATGAGTCAGAACAAAGTTCAAATTTGAATTTTAAACCATGGCTGCTTTTGAGCCATGCAGATGTAAAGCTACCAGTGTATGAAAACTGTTATGCTTGTTTACATAGAATATAAGCCCACAGTAGGACCAACAAAAAATGCAATGCATCCTTTGGGATACCTAATATGGATAATTCTGGTCCGCTCTTACGGTTACTCAATGACGAACCATCCTCAAGTCTAGTTTAATTACAAATAAGTACGGTTTAGTCGAACAGAAAAAAATAGGAAAAATAAGAGGAAAAACAAGCTATGATAAAAATTAAGAAAAAGGATGAAAAGTCATTATATAATTAAAGAAACAAAAATATCCAAAAATAACTTCATTAATCCACAGACAGAAGTTGACACTAAATGGAGAATTTCACCAACAGATCAAGACAGCTAAGAACAGGGCATAGATTAAAGTATACTCTACCCTAAATTCACACAACCATCCTCACAAGTCGGGAACTTAGTATGGAAAAAAACTCACTTATTTAAGTACAAAATTATAAACTATCTCACTGCCACAGAAACGAACATTTCAAAATGAACAGAAGGCTTCTCATTTTGTTCCAACTAGTCGCTATCAAAAAAATTATTTCCGATTTAAAGAGACTATTTCCTTCATGAAATCTGCCAAATATTTCATAATTTTATAGACGTAATAATTATGATCGAAATTAGAGTTTTAAATATTATATCTAGAAAAAAAATTAATGTTCCAAAATATATAGAAAAAGGGGGATGTAAACGAAAATCTTTTTCTTGGCTAAACCAGATAAAAAGTAGTAAAAATCTGTTTTTCTAGGCAACGGTTTTGTATACATGTGTTTATAAATAGGTACAAGTATATATAATATGGATCTTAGCCCTTGCAAATTCTATAAAAACGATATATATAGTTGGAACTAGTTCAAAATCTTTGAGAGAAAAAAAGTTTTTTTTGTAGGAATTAAAAATTAATAACAAACTGAAATGTGGCAAGCGTGTGCATTAGGCGCCGTGTGTGAAAGCTTATAGCTATTAAATTGTTATTTAATTTGAAAAAGGTAAAGATTAATTACAAAAATGAACGCAATAAATTAGTTCGCAGGTAAGGCAAAGATGTTCCGTAAAGTAAAAAATAAATACATCATCGATTTGAGAAAGCTGTGAAAGCTAAGAAACGCATCTGGATGGGAGAATTTGATCAATTTGAAAATCTAGTGAATAAAACAGAAAAAACATAAATAGAGGCTTAGAAAAGACCTATTTCACTGAAAAAGCTGAAAAAGACTTAAAAAAAACCTTGGGCTTCACTGAAGTAAATAATCAAAAAAAGAGAAGGGTTCAAGTTGAAAATAAAGACAGACGAAATTGAATGAGAAGAAATTGAATGGAGTTAGTTAGACTCTGATATACATCCATATTAAGCTGACCAAACGAGATTAGTATGAAATATTTGTACTAAATAAGTACAAAATAAGTAGCATTAATGCTAGGGAGCCACCGTGACAGTGGTTTAACTCTGGCCCACATTAAATAGAAGTATCGGAGATATGCTCCAAGTAGAGAGAGGGAAAATTATGCTCTTTAATATGGGATTCGTTTTCAAAAAAAAAGAATAGTATGACATAAAAAATTAAAAGAAGGCACCTTATTAGCCAAAAGGACGTAAGTGGAAGTTGAAACTTAAGACAAGAGTACTAAAAGTTAGGAAGTTAAAGTGAAAACAGTCTTATCACTTGTATGTCTAAAAATGAATTACTATGTTCCATGAAGGCAATGTATATTTTCTGTAGAAGGGCCACTTTGTCTTATAACAGAATAGCCCAAGAGAAAACTGTGGCCACAAATCAAAAAGTATTGCTAAACTATAACAAATTAATTGTTGTGTCCAGGCTCATAACAGTTCTTTCAGCATTAACAGTCAGATAAGAGAACCTGGATATGTTCTATGGTTCAACTGTAAAAAACTTGTGGTAAAAAAACCTTCAGAGTGCAAGCACGAGTCAATTGATAATGGCATAACAGGTAAAAAGGTGAAAAGCTAAATTTTTAGCTTATCAGACCTAAGCTGTAAATGGAGCCATGTCCCAAAAGGAACATTAAAGCGGACAAAAAAGAGATTACAGGCGAAAACGTTATAAAACTGTCTCAAGTACCTATAATTCGAAAAGAATTAAAAAACTCATAAGCTTGAATAAACAAACAGACATAGAGTAAGCTAAAAACAGTTAATTACAAAAGTTGGTTCGAAATAGAACCAAAGTTGTAAAACAAAGATAAGAAAAAGAAGCAAAAATAAATGTATATAGTCGTATATGGAAAATGTATATAGTGGTAACAACTGTTATTGAGAAAATATATACAGTTATAAAGGCATTTTGAAAACCTTTAATAAATATGGAATTGATTACGTAAAAAATATTAACTATAGAAATGTTAATAGCAAAGTCATGTTATATGAACTATTGCCAAGCCCTTATATAGAGACTAATCACAGCTCTCAGTTATATTGCATAAATCTATTTGTTACAGTTGAATTTTTTTTTGTAATTAATTAATTGCAGTTAAGACTTATCAGATAAAAGTCTTGACGGACTTATTTAAAAGTTATACAAAGAGCAAATATTGCAGTGACTAAATAAACTGTAAGGGTACATAATTATTGTTTGTGTTTAAACAATTAAGTTATGTAAAAACATAACTTAAGTCATTTTAAATGATCAATGTAAATATAGTGGATTAATGTGTTGAATATTTTTTTATTTTATTTTTTTTATTTTTGTATCACTCAAGAACTGTTCTACATTAATACTTTATAAGCAATTAACAAGACACTGATTGGAATTAATTCCAGTGCTAGTCTATACCGTGTTTTATTTTTTTTAATGCTTGAAGTTTTAACCAGTATTTGAATGTTATATCTAAGTTTTGTGACCTCAGAATGCTCGTGCAAGTTTATTACACAATGCTTGTGTATATACAATGTTTTTTTTTTATTTTTAGAAGTAACTTTAAGTTTGAACTAGTGATTTAAAATTATATATAAATTTTTGACTTCGAGTCAACGTATAAATATTTTTATTGTGAAATAGTCCATTAAGTGGTTAATAATTCTATATTAAGTTTGAAAAAAGATTATGAAACAAATCGCTAGCAAGAAACATAATGTTTCTATTTAAGCGGCACATTATGTTTAGAGTAAAAAGAAAAGTAATTAGCCTTCGTTAAAAAAAAAGAATGCAGTGATATATACAAAATTGAGTGTTTCTTTTTACTATAAATGTAACACTTTATGCTTTATGTGTATTCTAATTGGAATATTTATTTTAGATGCAGCCTTAGTTTTTTTGGAAATCGAATTTTTTGTAACATCCTTTTGGATCCATTTCTCAATAATTTTTTTTGACGAATTTTTGGAAAGTAGCAAATTTCGAAGCCAGTTCTATTGTATCCTGATGCCAACAGCTCACAACATCAGACACCAAACCATAACTGGTCAACTAATATTTTGGAAACTGTATGCAGTATTACAGCCTTTGCTACAAGTTCATCATAAAGTGAGATAAATTAAAACTTAAATTAGGACTAGAAAATATCTAAGAGAGTGCTAAGCAGCCCAAATGGCTTTATATTATTGAAAGAATGTGAACATTTTTTGTGTTGAAAAAATATGTGAAAGTTTAAAAACCAAAATTGTTATTTATAATTTATCCAAGGCATCTCTAACCCAGGAAAATAAACAGTAAATCAACCACATCACCAGATAAATTAAATTATTACTGGGAATTAAATTTAAACTAAATTAATCAAATAGTTTCTAATATAGCTTGAAATCTAATTTAAGCAGAACCACTAATATAATGCTTAAGCCACTAGGGTCAAACTAAAACAGAAGATGCATACAAGGATGAGGATGAAAAGAGATTTTTAAAGTCTTAAAGAAAGAAAAAAAGAAGAGAAACAAGGATAAATTCCGAAATTGATATCCTTGGAACAAAGGACAAGGCATATATTTGGCCATAAACATAACCTTACAGACACCCATTGAGGGTCTATGCACAGAATGACCCAAAGATGGCAGTATAAGAACTATGTACAAAAATAAGTTGTTTTACCAGTAAAATATTGAGAGTTGAGGGCAACTTTTCTCAAAATAGGGAGTACTGTGGTGACGCTTTCTAATTAATTTAATTTCGAATGTAGTAAAATAATAAGACGCAAATACAAAAGTTTAGAAATACCACTTTTTATTAAGATAAGGAACATATCCTGGCAGGTGTATGCTAAATGGGAAATTGAGAAAATACCACCTCCTAGCTATATGCGTCAGTGGGTCCCAATAAGGTGTTGTTGAGGAAATGTATAAAAGATATATTTTATGGGAAGGGGCTGCCTGATACTAATCTTATGCAGGAATGACCTCTGGTCTTTTCATTTAGAAATACCTTGGAATATTGTCAGAATATTGTAAATGTCTAAATATCCTAATGTATTATATATTATTGTAGATTTATGATTCTTGTGGTTTCCCTGGGACAAGCAGTCCCAGCAGAATATATGTCTATTATTAATCCTTGTACTAGTGTATGTTAATTGAATAAGAGTATTGTATTATAGCCAACCTCTCTACAATCTAAATTTAGTCCCTCGAGCATACCCTGCTGGTACTCCTCATTAGTCAGGTCATAGCCTAAGGCATGATACCAAAGTTTAATTACCTTAGGGCTATAGTTTATCTCCCCTATAAAGGGAAAATTAAGGCAATAACCACAACTTCACCCCAAAAACCCTAAAAACCACTTTACCACAATATCAGATGATCCAAAAATAGATAATTGGGACAAAAATGACAGTATACACAGTATTTCTGGAAAAAGTGCCGGAAATGATACAAATATTTATAAATAAACTTTTAATTTAGTATAAAACAGAAAAGAGTAGATTATCCGTCTTCCAATTTTCTAGAGAACGGATTATCTGAACGAGCTATTAGTCATGAAGAATGGGTGAGAGTGCCAGAAAGTGGGTAAAAGATATGAATTTATCCTTGGGGACTATTTTTCCCTTTTTATATGGGTTTGGTATCTGGCAAATGTCTCTTTTCATTTTTATTCTACCTTTCATGTTCAAAGTCCATGGTAAAATCCACCTTTAAAAAAAAAAATAATAAGGAATAGTATCCACGTGCTAGAAAAGTTGCAAGAAATTAATTGCTTTTAAAAAGCAAGTTTTTTGTTAAAACTAGTGACGACGTACCTGCATTGCGGGTATCAAAATATACTATAAATTATACCCTGTTTCGGTAAAAGCACACCGCAAAAACACCGCTTTTTTCATCGGCTGGTGCCGCTTTTTAGTGTCGGTCAAGTGGCAACAATGCTATTGATGCCGGTCGAGAGACAAAACAGCTTCTGAGTTACGATCAGAGTTGCCACGGGTAGTACCAAAGTACTACTTTTAGTACTTTTTGATCAAAGTATTACTTCTTGAATACTCTCTGAAAAAGCAGTACTTTTTCAATACTTTTTGTCAAAAGTAGTACTTTAGACCGAAAAGCGCAATTTTACAAGCATATTAGAAATGATAACCAACAATGATAACCAAGATCACCAACTAGATTTTTTTTATTAATAAATATCCATAAAAACCGATCTTAATAAATCTTGCTTGGTAAAAAGACCCGAAAAATCATTTTAATTGCTCCCTTCCCGTTCAATTTTTTAGATTGGCTTGGTCTCAGTCTCACTTCCTCTAACCTTAAATTTGCATCGCTCCAACATAAAGATTTGAGCAATTCTGAGCAACAGAATTTTTGTTTTGTTTTTATTTTATCAAACAAAAAATATTTCAATCATTGTTTTCAGTTCTTATACGAAACAGCAGTTATTTTACATAAAATGTCTTTTTTCCGTTTGTAATTTGAATCATAACTCTCTACCAAAAGAAAGCAAGCAATAAAAGATGATTATTTCTTCAACCACACAATTCAACCCCAAGAATGTTAGCCTAAAGCTGTTTTGATGGGTTTCACAGGTCCAGACGTACAAATAATTTTTAGGGGAGGAGGTCAAACAATAAAGAAAAAGTTAAACTCATTTTCAAAATGAACTAAAAAGTAGATAATTATTTTTTTTTCTCAAGAATATATGAATGTATATGAACACGATGGGCATAGAAAGCATTGGATTTTACATAACATAAACACAAAATTTATCTAGGTTTTAAATGCATAAACGAAAAGTCGATGAATTGAGGAAACCAAGTAAAAAAGATCAAATTATACAAAAACGAATCGATTTTTTTGCCCGGGATTTTCACTTATGTTTATAGATTCTGGAAAAAAAATGCAAATTTTTAATTTTCCAGTTAAAAAAAAAAAATATCTTGTCTCATCCAAGATTAAAACCTAAGCTAACACAGCCTCAGAAAGTGCTCTTACCGTTGTGCTTTACTGATAAAAGTTGAAAGTAACTGAACATTCGGGAGTTGTTGAAAAATAACTCACAAATTAAAAAACAATTTGGTACAAAGAAATAAATTGAAGATGGAATAAAAAGATCAGTGACTTAATGAAAACGAACTGCAAATGATTTAATCAAAAAAAATTAGGGGGGATAATAAAAAACCAATATCTTAATAAAGAAATGTCAAGAAATTTTTAGAAATTTACGTTTTCAGGTGCTTGGAGCCCCAGCCCAAACTACGTGGTCCCTATGAATCAGTCTTCAAGTAAACTTTAAGCCTACCCTAACAGATACAAGAGTGTTTATTTTCTCTATGAAAATGGGCACTAGTCCAGTTGTCTTTTTCTAATGCCAAATATTTAGTGATTGTCCTTTTCTGAAGAACACACGCTAAACATACAAAAGCAGTACCATTCAGTTCTTTATTTTATACTATTTCCAAATGTCATGGCCCCTTTTCTGAAAATACACCCACCCCCTGATGGTCCAGGAAATAGCCCTAGGAATATGTTAAAAAATCAACCAATCAAATTCTCACTTTACAATATGAAAGAACATGTAAGAATATTATAAGAAAGAATGTCATCACAAGATTCGACACAACGATGAAATGTATTTATACAGTTATATATGGGACCTCAGAGTGGGAGGGGGGAATAATGTCAAAAAAGTGACCATGACACTTGAAACAAGTCTAGCATGAAAGTTGAAATTCTGGCTCAACAAACCCAGTTTTAATGTTTTCTTTAAATTAGCCCCTGAAACATCCTTGTCAGGAAGCAAATAATCTCTAAGAGCAATATTATGCAGCGAATATTAAAAAAAAAAAATTGAAATTTGGGATCTAGAAGTTTCTTTATCTCTTTTATTTTTCTTTCTTCCTCTCTTAGACACCTCTTTTAGAGAAGGAAATACCCATAAAAACTAAACTCGTGCTGCAAAGGGCCCCTACTTGCCCCCCTTAGTTACGCCACTGGTTTAATATATGGAAAACCGGTTAGAATCGCTGCTCTTATATAGATTCTCTATATAGCTAATGACTCTGGAGACGAAGCCAATAAATCTGAAACTACTGCCAGTGACGGTGAAGAAACTGCAAATGACATTGAAGGTGAAGAGAATGAACTATTAAATGTGGGAAAACGAAGAATCAGTAGAAATGAACCACCAAAGCCAGTGAAAATACAGAAATTCAGTGCAAAATGGATAGAAGATAAAGACTTGTAGGTCTGGCTGCAAAGATATCCAAGGGATAGGACAAAATCATGATGTAGGTTTTGCGAAAAGATCATTACTCGTGGCCTATCCCATTTACGTAGACATGCACTGAGGGAAAGTCACATATCCAAAGTTGTTAGTATGAAGAACCAAGTGCGTATTGCTGATTACCAAACCAATGAGTTCACTTTATCGGGAGCAGCAAAGGAAAGAGAACTAATTAGCCAACAGGTGACAGCTTTAGAGTTGGCAATGTCAGCCTGGGTAGCATCAAAATCCAAAGAGCTGAGTATTGTGGACAGCTTGCCAGAATTGCTGAAAAAATTTATCCGTGATTCATCAGTAGTAAAGCTTCTTGCATTTGGAAGAAACTAAAACCACTGGACTAATCAAAAACGTAATTGCCCCATACGCCATCAGCCAGCTGAGCTCAAGATTGGAAAAATCGCTGTTTTCGCTGATGGTTGATGAAAGCACTGATAAGTGTGGGACAAAATACTTAGTTATCATCGTTCGCTACTATGATAACACTGCATGCGGAATCAAGGAAGACTTTTTGGCCATTCCAGAAGTTAGGGATACAACAGCAATGGGCCTCAAAAACTTGATTTATAAGACTTTAAGTGAGAAGAAGATGACAATAAAAAACTGCATAGGATTTGTATCTGATAATGCAAGCGTGATGCTTGGGAAAAACAACGGCCTTGCAGCCAGCCCTCATAAAGAAAGATAATCCCTGGCAGGCTATTTTTGGATGCATCTGTCACAGTTTTGCACTATGCTCTGCTTGTGCTTGTGAGCAGTTACCTACAGAAATCGTCAGATTCACCAATAATATATACACGCACGTATCGAATAGTGCAAAACGACTCCGTGAGTATAAGGAATTCCAAAAATTCTGTGAAGTAGCCGAGCATGCACTCCTGTACCCATTTGCAACTCATTGGTTAGCGTTTGAGGCCGTCTCTCAGAGGCTGGTGGAACAGTGGACTGCTCTGACGTTGTTTTTCGCCTTACCTGCGAATAAAGGTCGGGATCAAACGACAGTGAAGCTTTATACAGCTTTGATCGATCCCGAAGAAAAGCTTTATTATCTTTTTCTGAAGTACGTTCTTCCTATTGTAAACGGCCTAAATCTTGAATTCCAGAGCGCAGAAGTTAAAGTTCACAAAATTTTAAAAAGCGTGGGTAATACTCTCTCTGAACTGGCAAGGAATTATATGAAAGACGAGCTTTTGGCCATTCGTTCAGTCTTCGAAATAGATTTTTCAAACCCAAGAAACTTCAAAGCTATGGAGAGGGATATGCATTTTGGAGCCAAATTTGAGCTCTTTGCAATTGATAACATTGAAAGACGGAAACTTCAAGACAGACAGCTAGCTGCGACAAAGAAAAATTGCCTTGCATTTTATATCAAGCTGTGGTCTGAAATAAAGCGAAGAGTAAACAGTGAATACCCCTTGCTTCGAATACTAGACTGGTTATCTCCAGAAACTGCTTTATCAGGATCAGTTTCTTCCATAATCCCTATTTTCCACATATTCAAGGACTTTTTCAATGCTTCGCTGGAACTTGAAGCCCTAAACAGAGAGCGGAGGCGACTACCATTCTTCAAGAAAGAGCTAGGGGAAGGGAAATTGTCAGTTTTGGAATTTTGGAATTCAGTGTCCGCCCTCAAGGATGGTGCTTGGGAATCTGCTCTTGTTCACCTGCCTATATTCATAAAGGGTATTATGGCGTTGCCTCATAGCAGCGCTTCGGCAGAACTTCAGTTTTCGCTGTTAAAGCTAGTTCGGACCCCCCTGCGGAACAGACTACTGCCAGAAACAATATCCGATATTATGCATGTCAGGAAGGAAGTACCGAATCCAGACACTTGGGATATTCCAACAGAGCTGGTCAGGAGTGCGAGGAAGTAAAAGTGTGAGCTTAAATAATATTTTATTACTGTAAAGGTCTGTAAATAAAATTCTCTTACTGAACTTTTAGGGTGACGCCTTTAGAGCGTTGCCCCCTTTTAGTCCCATTTAGGCAAAATGGGAAGGAAAATGGTAGTGTGGACTGCTTTTCCTGAGAAAGTGCCAAAAAAGAGACAACAAGTGATAAATAAAAGTAGCTTTTAAATATAGTAGCTCTTAAAGAGAAAAAAGGTTAATTTTCTAACTGATGTTTTTTTTCAGGTTTTGACTCAGAAAAAAACAGGCTTGATACGGATAACTGAGAAACTTGTACAGATTTGTTTAAAAAAACTGCACATCTTGACTACTTTTCCTGCTTCCAGTTTTCTGTCCTATTTTCCCAGAAAACGGATAGTCTGGACGCCCTATTACGATACTAGGCAATTACGGACCGTTCATAGTGAACATCCAGAGATAACTGCGATGATTTTGCTTGTATTTGCTTCCCATATCAGTGGCCTCTTTTTGCCATATCGGAAGTCAGTGTTCGACTAGCTATACAGAAATAAAAAATAAAATTACTCTGGCTTACATGATAAGCCAAAGAGAAACTACGGTGCAAAAATGCCGCGTGTTGCGCGAAGCGCAACTCGCGGCAAATTTTTAGGCAGGGAGTTAGTACTTTTCTGTCGTGGCAGTACTTTTGAGCTATCCTGATTAGTACCAGTAGTTTTTTGAAGTGGCAACATTAGTTCCGATACGGATTTGATATAGGAATATCACTAGCCTAGCCTACTACCAAATTCAGAGAATTGTGGAGTCACATCTTAATGGCCTTTAACTCTAGACTGATGTTTGAGAAGGTTTTTGAACTTTAGGTAACGGGCCTTTTGATGCCTTGATAGGAGCCACAAGAGTTTTGTTATTGCCAAGATTTTCAAGGTTGTAGCCTAGTCAGCCAATTCTAACTGAACTAGTCCTAGCCATGAGCTAATCTCAACTAGGCCTATCTTGGTCAATATATACGAAATCAGGTAAAATTCTACTTTAGTTACTTTTACCTATCTTGGAAAGGGGTGAGGTTAGGAAAATGAAACTTTCAGGGATGGGTCTACAGGCTAAAATATGTCCTGGGAAGGTATTTTGAAGTACTTATCTCCTCTTCTTCTCTCTCTGGAGGATCCTGAAATTTGCCTACATGCCAGGTCTATACATATTGAAATTTTGACAAAACAACATTTGACCTTACTTTTCAGTTTCTTTTTCTCTGGCTTTAGTTCTGAAAATGCAATTCCTGTTATTTATGCCATATCAATATTGATTTTTTTTGAAAATTCAGGAAATGTATTTGCATGTCTTAAACACCTAATAAATTAGGAATGAGCTAAGTTGTGATGCTGAAAACAATTTTGTTGTACTTCATTTGAGCCGAAGATCTATTTTGCAAGGTTTCACTTCTATAGCTCCCATATTTTAAAGGTCATCAAGGGTCAGGACCCTCTAGAGGGAGAAGGAGTGGAGGTGGGACTTCAAAATATCTTCCTAGGACATACTTTAGCCTGTAGACCCATCCCTGAAAGTTTCATTTTCTTAACCTAACCCCTCTCCAAGATAGTCAAAAGTAGCTAAAGTAGAATTTTACCACAAAATCATATTATTGAGTTAGGACTAAAGTGAATACACCATTTGATGCCTTTTTTATTGCTGATTACGAATATAATAAGCATATCTATCGGAAATGAATTTCAGCCCCCCTGTATATATGCAAATTCAGGGTTTGGTAGCTATAGCCTATATCGGGGGGGGGGCTGAAATTCATTTCCGATAGAAATGCTTATTATATTTGTAATCAGCATAAAAAAAGGCATCAAATGGTGTAGCCTATTCACTTTAGTCCCAACTCAATAATATGATTTCGTATATACTGACCCCTATCTTACCCTATACGAAAAAATATTTAAGATTAGGTGCCATCTTTTTATGTATAAGAAAATACCTCTTAATCAGAATATTTGGTCAAAATTAGTCACTGAAAGAGTACTGGGGCCCTTGGCTATTTGCAATGCATTCTATCACTTGTCACTCATGTTTTTCTGGTTCTTGTTTGTCTCAGTTGATTCAATTTAAGGTTTTGTGGGTTGAAACAGGAGAGATGCATTGGGGGAATATCTAATTTGACTATAGGCTCTGATTGCTGACTAGGGAGGGGGGATAGGGTAAAGTATAGCAGAGCTCCATGTAAATTGTGCTAGTGAAATTATTTTGCTTGTCATCAAGTAAGAATTGTTTTTGGTAAAATTCTAGTGAAGAGGCTTCTTGCTATCTTGAAAAGTAGTTGAGTTAGGTAAATGAAACTTTCAGTGATGAATTCAGTGCCAAAAATATACACTGGGAAGGTGTTGCCAAGCTAATATGTCAACTGTCTTCTTATTTCTAATTCTTAGAACTTTGCCTACTTTTCAGGTATTAGGCTAGATTTAAATAACTAAATTCTAAATCTATTAGAATTTAGGCAAAACAACATTAAGCTTGAATTTTCTTTTCCTTTGTCTTTATTTTTGAGAATGCAATTCCTGTTATTTCAGTAGAATTTTAAGCCATATTAATGGTTCACAACCCCCAAATTTAAGTAATATATTTGTAGGTCTTGGAAAACTCATAAACTAAGATGGAGTAAAGGTGTAAAGCTCAAAATACTTTTTTTGTAGTTCATTTAAGGAGAAGATCTACTTGTAAAGGATTCACTTTTATAACACAAGGATTTCTAAAGGTCAGTCCCCTCTAAAATAGCAAGGAAGACCACACTGCCTTTCCATAACAAACAGCAAAAGCACAAAGAACAATAGGGAAATTTTTTTGCAAGACAGCAGAGATAATTTGAATGAATATTTTGGTCCTTTGTCTAAGGGCTGTCCTAAGCAAGATAAAAATATATAAAAGAAAAAAGACTCACAACAACATGCAACCAATAAAACCAACAAATTAAAAAAATTTCAAAGCAGTGCTAGCATCCTTACTTCAGCTAAGTTCAACCAGGACTGATAAAAAGTAAGGTAAAACAAGACAATTCAATGAGATGAAAGAAAAATAATTTAAAAACACATTCTTATTGCTAATCCAGCTTTTTGGCAGCTAACCTCAAAGGTCTTTTTGTGACCAGTTCTGTGCTAATGTCTATTGGTTGTTTAAAGTATATTTTTGATGAATCCGCCCATATTAGCATTGACCTAGGCATAAAGCAGGTAGTCCAAGAATCAAGTGAAATCAGACTTAAGATTAATAATAATATTTCCTTAAATAGGGACTTGGGGGAATATACACTAAATGCTCTATGCACAAATTTAGTTAAAAATGATCTTACAAAATATTTTAAAAAACCAATAGACATTAACAAAGAACCAGTCACAAAAAGACCTTTGAGGTTAGCTGCCAAACAGGCTGGATTAGCAATAAGAACATGTTTTTCAATTATTTGTCTCATTTTTTCAATAAGAACATGTTTTTAAAATATTCATTCAAATTTTCTCCACTGTTTTGCAGAAAGATTTCCCTATCGTTCTTTGTGCTTTTGCTGTCAGTCCCCTCTTGAAGGAGGAGTTGAGGAAGGCACTTAAAAATACCTTCTCAAGAGATCATTATGATTCTGGATACATTCCTGACACTTTGACTCATCTAACTCAGCTATTTTCAAGATAGCAAAAAGCCCCATAAACTAGAATTTTATTTTGTTTTCTTAACATTCTCTGTGGCTCCCAGTAGTTTCCTTCTCAGTAGCTCCTAATCTACACCTATACCAGTCTAGAAAAAATTCTCATTTTTATGTTTTCAGTTTCTTTTTGCTTCATTATTGAGAGAATTGGGTAAGTATATACCATATCCCATTGCTGATAGAAGACACACTAGGCCTACTAGACAAGACAGAGTTGAACACACTATACTCATTGCCTTTTATATACAGATTTCTAAAAAGAATAATTGTGTCACTTTCAGATCAAATTGAACCCCTTAAATGAACCCTAAGGTGATACCTAGTTCTTTACTTTTTGAAATTTTGGTTTAGCTTTTAGTCTCTCTAGAAGGAAATATTATATAGGATAATTCTAAATACTTGGCCTATGTTAAAAAATTCTAGAGAGGAGGATTAAGTTTATTCATGTGCCTGAAAGAATGATATGCAAACATGCAAGCAGGCTTTTGGACAGGTGTTCTGATTAATAAGTTTTGATCCTATACAACAGGCTCCTAATCTTGTAAGTAGGGTAAACACAACAATGATTTGACAGTGCAATTTTGGAACCACTGTCAAAATTTTCCTTCAAAACAAGATAACTCTGCTTAGTTGTGACTTGGAACACCATCTCTTCAAGCTGTCATTATATTTTGAAAATGCAAAACATGGACATTATATCTGATACACCTGGATAAGAGAAGAATATTCTATTCAATCAGTTTTCTGTTTTAAGCACAAAATGAGCTCCTGAAATTTTTTTAGCTATGTAATGTTCAAACTGTCATTACTTGGTTATTTTCTTGCAAAAAAAAAAAGTTGGGTTCAGCACCAATGCATCAAAATACATCTGACCTCTAAAATTTAGCTACATTGGTATTTCCTTGATAGAATAAAGTTAAAATGGCAGCTAATATTATATTGACAAAACTATGTTCCAAGTGATAAAAATTCTTGTCTGATGTAGTCAAATACCAGACCAACTAAAAATGTTTTCTCAGCCAAATTCAAATGCACATATTTGCTTCTATTATGAGATTAATTAAAAGACTTTTTACACAAAATATGTTTTTCAAAGAAAAGTAAAGAACTCTATTAAACTAAAAATGAGCAAAAATCAAATAATCTACCAAGCATGAAATTACCACAAATCAGTATTGATAGATAAATGAAACCCAAAATAAACAGAAATTACAATAAATAACCAAGTCAAACTCAAAATGAGCAGAAATTAACACAAATAGGGCTCAAAACCCCTATGCCTTCCCAAGGCCAGAACATAATTTGCACTATACTGAAAAAATATAAATGTTTTCACTTTTATAACTTTAATAAAATATTAACATTTTGATTTTAAATATCAGTATATGTATATTAAACTGACAATGCACATTCATTTGCTAGCTATTTGTATGCTGGAGAAAAATTTTCAGCAATTTTTAACAAAACACACTCTTTTAAAAATCATGACACAAATAGTAGTGTTTAATTTAGTTTCATACCTCCTCTAGTTGACCTGAAATAGAAATATTAATACAATTTGAAAAAATATGTTTTCTTTCTTTGATAACTTGGATACACTTACACTATTTTAATTTGGTTAAATTTTAAGAGCAGAAGTAGCCCCAAAAGTTTGAACACAAAACTCCCAGTTGTTCTTGGGATACTGCTGATATGCCTTATTGGGAATTGGCATTAACACATTGCTTTTTTTATTTAATCTTAAGGTAATATTTAGTTTTTAAACATAATGGGCAAATGGGAGGGGGACTAGTTTCCCTCCAATTACTTTCAACAATTAAAAAGGGCATTAGCCCTTTCTATTTTCAATTGAATGAACCTTTTGGAAGTTCCTACAACAACTCCTTTGATCAAAGGCATCAAAGGAGTTGATGCCCTAAGGGCTTTGGAGGGGTTGTCATCCTCAAAGACCTAATTTCAAGAACTTTCAACTACTTTGAACAAAATGGCTATCTCAAAATTTTGATTGGATGTGTTATGGGGA
This sequence comes from Artemia sp. Qi Xiang Cuo, assembly GCF_049724085.1. Taxonomy (NCBI): domain Eukaryota; kingdom Metazoa; phylum Arthropoda; class Branchiopoda; order Anostraca; family Artemiidae; genus Artemia; species Artemia sp. Qi Xiang Cuo. Next base: position 65,229,436 of record NC_142801.1, read on the forward strand.
AAAGGTGGGTGTGAGTGGGGGGTTAGTTAATCACTCCAATCACTTTCAACTATTAAAAAGGGCACTAGCCCTTTGAATTTCCAATTGAATGAGCCTTTTTTGAAGTTTCTACAACAACGCTTTCTATAAAAACCTTATATGCCCCCACAGCCTTACAACCCTTGCCCTTAGGGCTTTGGGGGAGTATCCTCCTCAAAAACAAAATTTCTATCTGGCTATTTCAAAATTTTGATTGGATGTGTTTGGGGAAATGGTGGGTGTGGAAGGGGTGTAAGTTGCCTTCCAATCACTTTTGACTATTAAAAAGGGCGCAAACCACTCCAATTTCCAATCAAGTGAGCCCTTTTCGAAGTTTCTACAACAATTCTTTTGATACGAAGTGCCGTGGTCTAAAGGAAAATGAAAATAAATAATACATTGTGCCAACATTTTTTTTTACTTAGGCAGTGTGATTGCACTACCTATGATTCATTTCTTTTGAGAATATCTCGTAGTAACCTGGCAAAAATGTTTGACAGACAACAACAGACCCTGTCAAAATATAGGTGACAGTCAAAACTTCAATGAACATGTAAAACAGATGAGAGACAATTGGTGTTGAAATTCACGCGTCGTCTGGCAAAAACATAGTTGTCAAATTTACAGGTACTTTTTTCAACAGTGAGAGATTTTGATGATTGTTCTTTGTAATAGCATTTCACATGAAAAAAAAACATTAAGAGAAGTTTTTTTTTTTAATTGTGGCTTTACTGATTTGAAGTTGGATTTTTCCCTCATCTGAGGAGCTGCTGCTTGGCCTTGCGTTATGTTCATATTTTTAAGCATTTGCCTTTGTTGATTGCAACACACTAATTCATTCATCACTGAATAAATTTGAAGTAGACCCTCTTTTAGTAAATTTTATGTTTTCTTTCAAATAGATCCTGGGCTGTAAAATACTAAATACTCTGAACCCCTCCCTGATCAGCATGGAATTCCTCAAGAAACCCTGTTAGAACCACTCTTCTATGTAGTAGGCTATTGATTTGGTAAGATTCCCTCAAAGGTGTTAATATGTGAATGACCTGCTGATACTTGAAGCATGTCATAGACCTATCAAAAATTACCCTATCAAAATCCTACCCATGTTTTGGATAAAGCTAAGAATTTACAATTGAAAGTATATTCCCCTTAGTCAAGTATAATGACAATAAACTTCTTAAAATCCACTCCCAGTTTTTAGACCCTATCCCACCCAAAATACTAATGAAACATGTTAAACTCCTTGGTGTCACCAACTTCTACTAATTTTAAGTAAGATATTCATATTTCAAGAATTTTGGACTCCCCAGACAAAGGATAGTAAAAACTCAAAATTTTAAAAGTGGATTAAACTGGTAGATTAACTTACAAATGGCCAAATGTTAGCAACATTTTCACTGTGAACAACAAAGAAATCTTTGCTGAACCATTAAAGCTGAGAGAAAATTGGCCATTCTAGATAGAGTTTATAGAGAGACCTATATCAGACATTATATTATAGAGACCAAGGTCACACAATTCCACTTCATATGATTATCCAATTTTGTCCCAATGCTTGAGGCAATTTTTTCAGTTTTTGCTTCCACTATCTGAATAGTGTGTCATACATTTGCACATTTAAAAAAGTTGAAGAGAAATGAAGAAATAAAGTAAAAAGAATAGGTATGTTGAATCCAGCAGGATCTGCCCACAAGTATTCACCAAGTATTTTGACACATGTCAAAGTGGGTTCTGACTTACATCAAAAGCAGGTAACTTTTTTGTTCTGTCAAATTTGTAAGTTAAACGTTCCAATTTAAAAGAAAATCGTAGTTTTGTACCCTTTTCTGATAAACTTCTAATTAAACAGTTAGATTTGTAGATATTTTTCCTACATATTGAAACCCTTTTCAAACCAAAAGTCTTTAAACTGAGCCTTCTGGAGCCAATTTTTTTTTTTTTTTTTTTTTTTTTTTTTTTTTTTTTACAAGAACTGTTGCATCCGTACCTTTATGCTATGTATATTCCCTGGGTTTAAGTAGTTGTTATTAGGGCTGTTCTTTTACTCACCTTTGTGCTAAGATCTTACATCTTTTGACAAAGAACGCTTAAAAGTGAAATCTTAGCTCTAAAATCTTACATATTTATAGCATTCTTTTGCAAACGTCTTTCATCATTCTGCTCTGATCAGTGGTCTAAGAACAATGGTGAGTATATCATCAAAGTTGTCTCCTCATTGTTCTATATGGCAGAAAGATCGCGTCTTTCACACTTTTTGCTAACATCAGTGAGCTGTTAGATCTTAGAACAATGATGAGTTAAAAGAAAAGAAATCTTTGCAGAAAAATCTGAGATCTTAGTGCAAAAGAACAGACCTATCGTCTTTTAGTTAGGACTGGAGTTGTCGGAATTGACTAATTACAATCTTGGAAAACTTCTGGTTTTCAGTATTTGAATATAGGCAGAAATTACCCATACAGCCTAGCCTATTTAAATATAGTTCTTCTTTTTCACAATACTTGTCTTGAATAAATCCATCCACAATAGTCTCCAAATGATTGACAGCATATCCAAATTCATATGATTGACAATATATCCAAATTCATGATTTAAATATGTGTTTTTAACTTTAAGATCCTGGGTCCAAAATTGGGCAACATTTACCAAGATTAGACTCAAGCTTTAATTGTATGTCAAGATTAGGCTCCATTGTTTTCTATCAGTATGTATATTTGAAATTGTGAGTGTGTTGTATATTATTAAACTATTCAAGCTAGTCACCTACTTATTAAGGGATTTCAACAAACCCAATAGTGAAACAATCCACTTTCTAGGTCATATGATTGAAATTTTATAATGATTTAACTGTCAAAGCAGTGATTAGATGCCCAACTACTGTGTATATCACCCTCTAAAATACTTACTTTATATTATTCCTAAAAGCACCTCACTTTACTTTACACCCCCCCCCCCATTAAATGGTCAAAAATAGCTACTACGAACAACTCACCTAAGCACAAAGCTGCTTGCAGCTCACACAGCTATACATGCTCTTTCTCCATCCTAATCCATTCAAAGACTCCCTCTTTACACCATCCCAGGAAGTTTCTATTTCCCTTAAATTCTTTATGACATCCTTTCGCTCCAATCATGGACAACCTGCTTTAAGCTCAGCCCTAGATTGTTGGCCAAAAAGGAGAATCATTGGCAATCTGTCATTCTTCATCTACAGTCATGCCCTAGCCATCTCAACCTTTCTCTCATTATAGCCCTAAAAATGGGATTGATCTAAACTTTTCACTCAGTCCACTGTTTGAGATACAGTCAGTCAGCCAGGTACCCAAAACAATCTATTGGAAATTTCTCTGGAAAACATATTGCAAGCCTTTTTCCATTTTTCGAAGTACCTGTGTTTTAGAACCATCTTTCAACTCTGTCATCACTGTAGCTTCCAATATCCTAACCTGGTTTTGCAGGCTTTTCTTCCTATTCTTCCAAAAAATTTGCAACTGGAAAAAAACACCCTGAGCCTTGACTTCAGAACTTTTAGTGCCAATCCCAACTGATCCTGTCCTAATCACCAGCTAGTCACAACTATCCAACCCTATACAGATGACACCTAAGATTAAGAGCCTGCTGTCTATGCATAGGAAAGGTGTCTTTTACTCAGAATATCTGGCCAAGGTTAAGGTTAGGCACTGGCTGAGTACTGGGGGTTCTTGCTCTAGACTATTTCCCATGCATTCCATCACCTGTCACCCATTTTTTTCTGGTTTTTGTTTGTCACAGTTAATTTAATTTATGGTATGTTGGCTGGAACAAGAGAGATTCATGGGGGGGGGGGGGTAATTAATTTAAGAATTATATTGAGAAAACTTTACAAAATGCAACAAAAATTTTACGATGTATTTTTGCTACTGTTTTATGAGTAAGAAAACAATTTAGTGGTGAAGGGGGGGGGGGGGTTCTAACCTGGTAGCTTCTCACCTCTCTGGATAGGGCTATGGTTCCTGGTCAGGCATGGTTTTGAAATGCAAGCACCTCAAAAGGCTTAGGAAGCTTTGTTAAATATTTAGAGGAATTGTCTAAGGATAAATTTAGATATTCAATTGACATACCATGTGCACATCAAACACTAAACTGTACAAAAAAGCTAAGATGGTTTGTTCATATTTTAAGCCATCTTTTTGAGGCTTTTTAAGCCATCTTTCTGGAGCCAAACAAAAAGAAGGTCTCTCTTGTAAAGTGTGGTTAGAGATCATAAGAAAGGATTTAATGGAAGCTGAAGTTTATAAAAGGGAGGGGGCAAGAGTGGAGCCATAAAAATAGATTACAGTGGAGGAGAGGCACACACAGCTGTTTTGGCCTCATGAGGCTTGGTGCCACAGTAAATTCTTTTTAGTAATACAATCAGTAGTTTTTCTTTTCTTGTGTAATTTTATAAAGAAGTTTTCTGAGCTTTTAGAGTTTACTTCTGAGGTGGTCAACCTTGAAACTAGTCTACTTTTCTTTCTTTCTTTTTTTATCATGAAGGACAGTTAAAATGAAATTATATTCCGTGAATTGGTTATGTAAAACTTTTGACCACCATTTCTGTCTTAAATATTATGAAAACCCAGGAACTCAATTTTTAATGTAAAATACACTCCCATTAATTGGCAGTAAACTGGATAAAAATAACTAGAAATTGAATGAGTAAAATCATGTAAGAATGTAACCTTAGCAACTTGTTACCAAACATAAACTGAAAAGAATTGTACATATCATTGAATAGCTAAAAATCTAAGCAATTTATTAGTATTGTTATTGTTAAAAATTATTGAAGTTTGAACACTTTAAGTTAGTTAAATTGACTCGCCTATAAGACTGTTATATAAAGATCAAATGTTCTTTTTTTTATTATTTTTGTTAGTTTAGTGTCTCAAAATATATTCACATCACTAAAATTCTTGTTTTTTTCTGATTTTAACAATAACACTTTTATTGCCTTGTTTTTATTAGCCTATCTAAAGAACAAGTAGCAGAGAGGGAGGCAAAACCATCAGCTTTTTTTATAATTTTTATAGTTTAGTGTTTTAAAATTTATTCACATATACTTAAAATCTTAATTTTTTTTTCCGATTCTTACAATATCACTTTGAGTGCATAGTTTTTATTAGCCTATATAAAGCACAAGTAGCCTATAAAATTAAAAAAAATATCACAAATTCCGAGATGAAAATTCTAGATTTGATGTATATTCAGTATCATAAAAGTAGTTATTGAAAGATAAGCACTTATCTTGACTAGGTATCCACCCAGTTTATACTAATTGCGTTAAAAGGAAAGATTGTTTGTCTTTGAAGTTTTTACTAGAAGCATCATCAAACTTTCAGAATGAATTTCCACCTATTTTTTGGTTTCATGGCTCAACATGGCATCACTGTTGACATGATCAGATCAGATAAAGTTTTTTCCTAAATATTTTGTAACAACCTAAAGAAAAATAGTAGAAAATCCTGGTCTTTCAGACATTAATAGACCTAATGTGGGGCCAGGGGGCAAAATATATTTTTTGTTTTGATGTCTTTTGTACTTTAAAGTAGTTTTTAGAGTTTTTTTTTTCATGTTTCTTTCTAGAGTGTGTGTGTGCCAAACTGATGTCCTTTTTGGAAACTAATTTAAAACATTCTAAAATACTTGCTTATATTTTTTCTAAATGCAGACTTCTTCAGTTTAACCCCCCCCCCCCCCTAATGTGCAAATATATAGCCCAAATTATAAATATTATACCAAGTGAATTTAAAGAAGTACGACACTATTGTTCTCTCATTAATTTAACAGCAAACAGTAAACACTTGTTAGGAAGGAAAGAATCTTGCTATTAAAAATCCACTGAGTTTAGGATCCATTTAAGGACTTCAACTTGATATGGAAGTGAGACGATGATCATATTTAGAAAGAGTGTACAATTTGCATAAAGTATTATGTTCACCTTAAATCAGTTATAGGATCTGGTATATATTTATTAGGAATTGCCCCTACTGACACTCATGGCCATTCATACATTTTAAGCCTAAATGTAACTTAGCTTTTTGAGCTTAACTTAAATCTCCAGCCCAACAGTGCACCAGCATAGAGGTAACCAGACGTCAGTGTCGTTAATCGTCTCCAGAGTGTCCTTTTTTTGGCGAGGGTAGGAGCTTAACTGGGGTTGATGCGCTGCACAGTGAGTTGATTGTTGATGATATCCGCCCATCTCCTATGTGGTCTACCTCTGGGGTATTCTCAGCTGTTTGCAGTTGGCTCAAAGTCGAATATAAGTTGGGAAGGTGTTTGAGTGTGTAGGTGTAGTAAATGGCCCGCATTAAAGGCAGAAAGGTTGTGACATCAGTTCCCAGTTCACATAAATTAAGGGCGGAGAACAAAGTTGGTAAATCTCTGGTGTTTACCACATGTAAAGGAAACATTCAAATGAAATGAAAATACCACGGTATTCCTTTTTTTGTTGTCTTTCCAAAGACCATGGCAACTTTTTTTTTGAAAACACACTAGTGACAGGGGTCACTTTCTGATCCCTGATAATACCAGGTGTAGTCATAGGATATATTAGAAAGAAAACGAAGTGCTAAAATGATTAAAATTTTACTCTGTGTTGTAGTGCAGCCCTATTAATCAGAATATTTTGTTTTCTTCCATCATTTTGCACATCTTCAGTCATTTTAAATAACATTTTTGTCCTACCATTGCATCAACAGCTCTTGGCAGAATCTTTTTCACCTGGTCAAAAATGTACAAAGACCAGTTAACAATGGACACATGATATAACTTATGGCATGATATGGCACTCCTTGAGGGTGGTAAATCATAGCAGTACAAAAGATTTTGAATAGTTTATAGCTCTTCGCGGTTTTTTTGTTTTGTTTTATAAAATAAACCATATTTTAGAATGTTATTCGATTGTAAGTTGCTTCCATGTCATAGCATAATGTTTCAATAGACGTATATACAATGAGTCTGAGGTAGTTCCCCTAGAAAATTAACCTGCACAACCCTATTAATCAGACGTAGGAACCATACGTAGGAATTTTTTTCGGGGGGGGGGGGCAATTTGTTTCGGGGGGGGCCAAATCATTCAAACCCATTATTCTGTGAGAAAAATCAGAAAATTATGGGAAAATGAAAAAAATCGTGAGATTTCGGGAGAGGGGGGGGGGGGCCCGGCTCCAGACTCGTTGATTAAAATTTTTATTCATTCTGTTTGTATTATAAGTAAGGTATGAGAAACAAGTTCTTTTTGAGTAAGAGAATAAGTTTTTTCTTTTTTCCATTTCTCTTAAAGCGGATGTGCTTTTAACAGTTTCGATATTGCAAACTTAACAAAACACATATATATTTAATAATAAACCCTTCCTTAACTCCTAGTCCAATAAGCTGCTAAAAAATTTTAGCAGCTTATTGGACGTAATGATTGATAAACAAATTCAAGTTTCAAGTTTCTTCTTATAAGGAAAGTTCCAATACGAGATATGTTTTTAGTGGTTTTTCAACATCAGTAATCAATAATAGGCCTAAATTTACCTTGGAATATTAGCTTATGTGCCTACATTTGTTGGTACGACCTATATTTACCTTGGAAATTTAGCTTATGTGCCTACATTTGTTGGTACAATGGACGATTTTGTCAGCACATTTTTATATCCCCCCTCGAAGCTCAAAACTCTAGTTGCACCCCTGCCTATCTTGGACCATCAAGGTAGGGAATGAAATGTCATAAAAATGATCATCACATTTGGAAAGACCATAAAATAAGGAACCTAGTGGTAACACTTATGTATTAGCATATTGTCCTTAGATGTGGTCAGCACACCAAATTTACTGCAAAATCTGTTTTTCAGAATCTAGAAGGAAAGTTTTGGGTAACACTGGGGAATTAGGGCTCTGTTGAACTAAACACTGGAAAAAAATGTACCATAGCATCTTTTAATTGCTAATTTTATGCTCTTTGTAATTTTAGTAGATGCAAATGTGATTCCACCTCCCCCCCCATGTCCTAATGGTTCCAGGTTTAGCACGCAGCTTTTTACAAAACTATGGTGAAATTCTTACTCTTTCATGTACAGCTAGCTTCAATTAATCAAAGCAATTAGATCATTAATTTTGTTTTTACCAAAAATTTAAATGGGATTTTTCCAATTTTCCTGTGTTTATAGATTTTTAAAATGTATTCTTTTGTCCAAAGGCGATCACTGTTCTGCTTCTGTAGCTCATGGCTTTAAGCTATGAGCCATTTCTCTAAATATTTGAATCAGCATAGGCTAAGCATGAAATTTATGAAGATAATAGTTCCAAAACATCAGTAAAATTCAAGGACAGAATCGTGGCTACCTTTAAAAGCTTATATGCTTGATGAATTTGAAACTGTCAGGAATGGTTCTAGTTCCCAAAGTAGGATCATCCAAGGTATTTCCAAGTCATTACCACTATCTTTTTCCCTTCTTCTGCAGGGTTCTGACTTGTCATGAGGTTTGAAAAAAAAACTTATGGCATGTAAATAAAACCTTACTTCTTTAAAGTATGGACATTAAGTATTCAAATAACTCACTTTAAAAAGAAATTAATATACTACAAGATCTAAATGAACTTAGATATCTTGCTCATAAAAAGAACAAAATACTGTTCTTAGTGGCTAGTTTTAAGTTATGGGATGCAATTTCCCATGTCAATCAGCCTTTCATTGTTTTTTTTTTATTTGATTCACTTTTAGTTTTATCTGATTTTTTTCGTTAAGAAAATTCCTGGAATATCCTGCACCAAGCACTTTGTGGTCTTATGCAATCTGGAGCAAAACTATTCCTTAACATTTGTTAATGTCAGTACTTTGTATCTTCATTGGCTAAGAAGGCTCAGATTATGCTCATTATCTAGATCACTGACTTTTTTTTCTATTGTAATTATTTGTTTCTGCATCTTAAGCTGACAACTAAAAATCAAATTACCATTAGCCCAGATTAACACCAACTGTGTCACGTATTCCTTCATTAAATATTTTGGTCGTGGTTCTATGATTCCAAGCGAAGTGAGTGTTAGAATTGTTCTTAGAAGTATTTTTGTAATTTGTTTCTACTAAAAATATTTTTAATATAAAAAAAATGTTTCTTGTCAAGTTCCTCAAAAGCAATTCAAAGCGTTGCTATAATTGTTAATTTATTATAAATTATTTTTTTTTGCGAAATTAGAATGATATGTTTTAACTAGTTTTCTCTGAGAAAAATTTGAGTTAAATTGTTATTTCGCTCCTTTAATTGTATTAATAAAAAAAAAAATTCCACAAAATAAGTTTTTCAAAGAAAAGTAAAGAACTCCATTAAACAAAAAATGAGCAAAACTAAAATCAAATAATCTACAAAGCATGAAATTACCATAAATAATCACCGATAAATAAAAAAAACCCAAAACCAACAGAAACTCACATAATTAACCGAGTCGAACTCAAAACCAGCAGAAATTAATATAAGTTGGGCGCAAAACCCCTATGCCTTCCCAAGGCGAGAACAAAATTTGCACTTTACTGAAAAAATATAAATGTTTTTACTTTTATAACTTTAATAAATCAAATAATATTAACATTTTGATTAGTAAATATCAGTATATGTATATTAAACTGACAATTCACATTCATTTGTATTTTTTCAGTAAAGTGCAAATTATGTTCTGGCCTTGGGAAGGTATAGGGGTTTTGTGGGAAGGCCTAGGGGTTTGAGTTCTTTACTTTTCTTTGAAAAACTTATTTTGTGGAAAAAGTTTTTTTAATTAATTTCTGTTCGTTTTATATTGACATAGTCTTATCAGGGAAAAAGAAAATAATACTTTAAATCTTTTCGTTTTTTAAGACTTTATAGTTTGGTCTGCTATTTGTTTGGTGGAGAAAAATTTTCAGCAATTTTTAACAGCATACACCCTTTTAAAAATCTAGACACAAATATTACCGTTTAATTTAGTCTCATAACTCCTCTAGTTGACCTGTAATGGAAAATTTGATACCATTCGCAAAAAAAATCTGTTTACTTTCTTTAATAGCTTGGATACACTTACGCTATTTGGATTTGGTTAAATTTTAAGAGCAGAAGTAGCCCCGAACGTTTAAACTTAATACCCTCAGTCGTTTTTGGGATACTGCTGATATGCCTTATTGGGAATTAGCATTATCACATGCATTTTAATTTAATCTTAAGTCAACATTTAGTTTTTAACATATAAAAATTGGATTTGAGGAAGACTAAAATTTATTCTATAAATCATATAAAACAACTTTCTATATAAACCTTATATACCTTCCTGGGCATAACTTACAACCCTTGCACTGAGAGCTCTGAGGGGTTTATCATCCTAAAAGACCTAATTTCCAGAACTTTCAACTACGTTGAACATTAAAAAAGGCACTAGTTCTTTCAGTTTCCAATTGAGGGAGCCCTTTTGAAGTTTCTACGACAACGCTTTCAATAAAAACTTTATATGCCCCCAGGGCATTACTTACAACCCCTGCCATGAGGGCTGTGGGGGGAGGGGTTGTTATCCTTAAAGACCTAATTTCCAAAACTTTTAACTACCTTAAATAAAATGGCTATCTAAAAATTTTGATTGGATGTGTCTTGGGAAAAGGTGGGCTGAGAGAGGGGGGTTAGTTACCCTCAAATAACTTTTGACTATTAAAAAAGGTACTAGCCCTATGAATTTCAAATTGAATAAGCCCTTTTTCAAGTTTCTATGACACAGATTTCAATACAAAACTTAAATGACCCCAGGGCATAGCATATAATCCGTGCCCTGAGGGTTGGGGGTGAGTGTCCTCCTGAAAAATATGTTTTCTATCTGGAAATCAACTACCCTGAACAAAATGGCTATCTCAAAATTTTTATTCGATGTGTTTGGGGGAATGTGGGCTAGTTGCCAACCAAACACTTTAGAATAATAAAAATGGCACTAACCCTTTGAATTTCCAGTCGAATGAGCTTTTATTGAAGTTTCTAAGACAACGCCTTCTTTAAAAACCTTATATACCCCCAGGGCATAACTTAAAACCCTTGCCCGGAGGGATGTGGGGGAGTGTCCTCCTCAAAAACATATTTTCCATCTGGAAATCAACTACGCTGAACAAAATGGATATCTCAAAATTTTGATTGGATGTGTTTGGGGGAATGATGGGCGTGACGGGGGGGGGGGCTAGTTGCACTCAAATCACTTTTAACTATTAAAAAGGCTACTAGCCCTTCGAATTTCCAATCGTATGAGCCTTTTTTGAAGTTTCTACGACAACGCCTTCCATAAAAATCTTATATGCCCCCAGGGCATAACCGTAAACCCTTGCCCTGAGGGTTGTGGGGGAGTGTCCTCCTCGAAAACATATTTTCTATCTGAAAATCAAGTACGTTGAACAAAATGGCTATCTCAAAATTTTGATTGGATGTGTTTGGGGGAATGATGGGCGTGGGGGGGGGGGGCTAGTTGCCCTCCAGTCACTTTCGACTATTAGAAAAGTGTACTAGCCCTTTGAATTTCAAATCGAATGAACCTTTCTTGAAGTTTCTACGAGAACGCCTTCTATAAGAACTTATATACTCCCAGGGTATAACGTAAAACCCTTCCCCTGAGGGTTGTAGGGACGTGTCATCCTCAAAAAGATATTTTCTATCTGGAAATCAAGTACGCTGAACAAAATGGCTATATCAAAATTTTGAT
>NC_142801.1:65241653-65266302 GCF_049724085.1 Artemia sp. Qi Xiang Cuo
CCCCTAAGGTGCAAATATATACCCTGAATTGGTATATATAGGGGTGGGGGGTGGTGGGTAAAATTCATTTCAGACAAAAATGATTATTATATTTGGAAAGAGCATAAAAAAGGTGGTAAAGTTTTCCAAAACATATTATTGAGTTGGGACAAAAGTGAATACACCATTTGATGCCTTTTTTTATGCTGATTACGAATATAATAATCATTTCAATCGGAAATGAATTTCAACTCCCCCCCCCCTTTACATGCCAATTCAGGGTTAGGTTAGGTATATATAGGGGGGGGCTGAAATTCATTTCTGATAGAAATGATTATTATATTTGTTATCAGCATAAAAAAGGCATCAAATGGTGTATTCACTTTATTTCTAACTCAATAATATGATTTGGTAGAACTTTACCAAAAAGGCATCAAGTGGAATGTTTACCACATTTGTAAGTCAATAATATGAATAACAAAATATTTACCATCCTTACTTGATGATATTCAAAATAATTGTAAATAACACAATTTAAATGCAGCTCTGCTTTTGGCCTCGCCTACTTTACCCTACCCCCCCCCCCCCCCCTAGTCAGCAAACATAGCCAATAGCCAAATTAAGCAATATAATCCCCATGCATTCTCCCAATGCATCACTCCTGTTTCAACCCATAAAACCTTAAATTGGATCAACTGTAACAAACAAGAACCAGAAAAACTAATTGACAAGTGATAAATTGCATTGCAAATAGCCTAACCAAGGGCCCCAAGTACTCTGTCAGTGCCTAATCTTGGCCAAATATTCTGACTTAAATGTATTCTCCAATACATAAACACATGGCTTCTAATCTTAAATATTTTTGTGTAGAAGGTTAGATAGTTGAGATTAACTCATGGCTAGGACTAGATCAGTTAGAATTGCCTGACTAGGCTACAACCTGGGAAATCTTGACAATAACAAAACTCTTGTGGCTCCTATCAAGGCATCAAAAGACTCTTTACATAAAGTTCAAAAGCCTTCTCAAACCTCAGTCTTAAAGTTAAAGGCCATTAAAATGTGACTCCACCACAAGTTCCTGAATTTCCTAGCAGGGTTGCCGCTCAGATGATTTTTCTCCTGCTATTTTGGGTGGGAAAATAGTGTCAATTTTGTATAAAAAGTGTCATTTCCCAAAAATTTCCCGCTCGCAACGCTTCGCGTCGCTCGCGCTCATATCAACAAGCTTTTCAAATTGAAAATATCGGCCAATCCACTTGGGATCACCCCCGCGTAGTTTTCCGTATCTTTAAATTCGCCAACCTGGAATCTTAGATCTAATGCCATCTATCAACCATAAAAAAGACATTTTGATTTTACTTAGTTGGTGCTGATTTCCGGCTTTGCGCAGCACTTCCACTCTCGTCAACTTTCCAGCCCGCGTCCTGAAAACCCACTAAAACACAAATGGTGCTTACTGTATAAAATGGGAACTCGTCCCAAAGAGTTCTTTTTTCTCTTTTTTTTCCGAGCAGCCTTTGTTCATAGCGTGAGAAAAAGAAAAGAGGAAAAACCTTCAGTTTTTTTCTTTTGAGAAAACGGAAAAAAAGGGACAACAATACTCGTCTACATTGAGAGTTTTTCATCCAGTTTTACCACAAAAAGAACTATCTGGATTATTATAGTGCAGTAAGGTGCTTGAAACTTTTCTTTTCTCCAAAAATGCTGAAGAAAATGCAACAAACATAGATCGTAACAATTGATGACCCTATGATAAACACAACTTATAGTAATTCAGACACTAACTCTGAATTTATTTGGTAAAAACTAGTGGAAAACAATAAGATAGCTATATCATCTAATCTGTTTATCACAACCTGAATAGTATAAGTTTCACGAGAACTGTCGTCACTCCCAGTAAATTTTTCTTTAAGATGTTCCCAAGGAATAGGGCATAAGAACAGTCAACTAGCATTTTAAGTATCAATATGAGAGCACCTTTATAATAAAAACCGAGCATTTAGAGTATCAGCGTGAAAGCACATTTACAATCAAAAATTAGTAGGAACGAAATAACTAAAATAAGGAAGGGCACCCAAATTCAATTTATGTAATGATTTAACATAAATTTAAGTAAGAAAAAAAAGTAAAATTAGATTGTGATTTTACTATAAAAGATTGCATAGCATTTAAGATAATGGAAGTTTTGGTATCAATTTTGTTTTTAGTATGATAGTTATGTATGACATTTGTCCATTGCCAAGAGTTCAAGGAAAAAATATGAAAAATATGAACTGAATTGTTAGAGCGCATTTTTGCGTCACTGTCCCAGTCACTGAAGAGGTCACTAAATATTCTTGTAGGATACCAGTCAGCTTAGTGGATGTTTTTGCGTTGCTGAGTCGTTGTTTGATGTCACCAGTGAGCTTTTCAATCACTGGGCTTCAAGAGCTCCAGTCACGGAAAAGACGCGTAAAGTTAAGCAGTCACTGGCCCAGTGATTGGTTAACATAGTAACAGCTATTAACATAGTGGCGCAAAAATACACTCTTAGCTTTTTTTTGCTTTTTTCTTTTTTGAATTGTAGTCAACCCTCAACTAATAAAACATAAAAATTTAATTGGGACCCGCTCAAGAATTGTAAACCAATTGCAACAACACAAAATAGTTGAACTAAACAAGTGAAGGCTTCTCCACCACGTACCGAAGATCACTGGGTGATCTTCGTTTATCAGTGATAAGAACAAGAATAAAAATTTTCTCACACACAGATAGAGACAAACACGTTTACGTTTTTCACCGTACAGAAAGTTTCTTGCATCCAATGTTGCCTTGCGTGGAGGTAAGATAAGAATCTTATCTGACAGAAAAAAGATATCGATACATAACTACATTGACAGTTTTCCTTTTGTTTTTTTGTCTGAAAAAATTTTTTTTTGTAAAATAGTGCTACTTAGCAAAAAAAGTGCCACGTTTGCTAAAAAGTGTCCTAATAGCGTCAGCTGTCCCGAAAAGTGCCATTTGAAAAAGTGTCAAAAGTGACACTGAAATGTCACCGTTTGCAACCCTGTTTGCTAGGAGGTTAGTCCTATACAGTGATACCAGGTGCCTGACAAGAATGCGCACCAAGGGAAGCGAATATGCGCCATTGGTGAATTTTCGTTTTCTAGTTTTTGGGTGAAATTCGAAATTCAGGGTAAATTAGATCTTGCAGGGATGAGTGCAAAAAAAGAAGAGATCAGAGACAATATTACCAGATAGTGTGAATTTTGCTTTTCAGAATACTAGAATTCAAAATTGGTAGGATTCAGTCTTCATTGACAGATTTCGGCACCATATTCCGAAATCTGAAACAGTGAAGCATTTTTGAATGATTACATGCGATTTTGTGGTCTAAATTTTCTGTTCTCAGTCTCTGGTTTGACTAGAAAGATATTTTCCTTTGTTCTCTGGTATGTCAGTAAATTAAATAAAAAAGGGAATAAAAAAAAATACCTGCCAATATCTAAGGTGGTATTTTACATTACTTTCTGGCTAATATGCTGAATTATTCCCTATCAACAGTAGAAATTGTGATGAAAGAACTAAAAAAAAGAAATAGGTACTCAGTATACTGGTTGTGCAACACAGATAAGTTATACAAAAAAACGTGGAAGTTAAAGACGCATTTGATAAAGGTAACTAATAGATAGGATTTTCTAATGTAGAACTAAAGAGAAGCATGATCCTTGAAGGTCACATCTCTCCAAATCTCATTTAGGCAAGTGACATCAAAGTTTACTTCTCTATACAATGTTTTTATGACATTCCAATTCTAAGCTGCAAAAAGATATACATTCTAAAACTTAGTTATGAGAACAAAATGTCTCGTAGCTTTCAAAATATAAATTAGAATGACCAGAACGACCTAGTCAAAGATAAGAAATTAGACCGGTCGTTCTTAATGCAACTATCCATAAAATTGCAGGCTAAAGACACTGTTCTGAGATTTCGTTATGAAACAGAAGCCAAAGACATACATATGAGAAAAAATTTTATTTGGCAAGGTCCTTCAACACTTCCGATTGTTATTTTATTTGTATTTTCATTTTAATGAACTTCAAATTAGTTTTGTACATTTTTCAATCATATATTGTATTTATCTTCGACTAGTATTCAAGATAATTTTTAAATATTGCCCAAAATTTCCTCAAGAGTTTCATCTTCATGTTCATTGTCATTGAATGGTTTTTTGATGACATACATGTCAATGGTAAATCTATTCAGCATAACGGGTGTAGGATCAAAGTCCCAGCAGCACTTTCCCTGGCAATTTAGCCTATGTTGGATGGTCACAGTAGAGTTAAGCATTTTAGGGTGCATCCTGTTTCGAATTTTTTACTTGACAAGATTTATAACAGAAAACACTCGCTCGACGAAAAGGTTGCTGATGGGTAAGCTTAAGACAGAAAGAGCTACTTAAGCTATGTTGAACAAAGGTCAGCTTTTCCCACTCTTTTCTGCATTTTTTTTCGAAATTTGACCACTTCATTTGGTTTTTCACGCTAAGGATAATGTACGCTTTAATAATTTAAAATTTAGGTCGTCATGGAGCCTGGAATGCGATATGAGAATCCCTACGGGGTTCTGAAAATTCCACCCGTCTTTATAGACAGATTCCTGAATCTGTCAGTAGAAGTTGTCAGTAAACAATAGACTTTAAATTTTGAGTTTTTTCATTGTTAATGTGAGGGCAAAATGCGCCCACTTTGCGCCGCATTTTTTTTTTTACATGCGCAAAATCGGCGCAATGCGCCAATTTGAAAAAGTCAATGCGCAATCAACTAAAAAAATTAACTTGTATAAAGCATTTATTTTCTGTAATTTTTATTTGTTAAATGGATCCTATAGTCTGCTTTTCTTCACGTGGAATATTTTACCCTAAAGTTTTTGCAAAAAGGTAGAAAAGAGCATGAAAGAAAGACACCCCCAGGTCCCACCCTGTACGAAATGGGAAAAACAATATTTGATGGTAAATTCACATGTTTTGTCACTTTTTGGCCCTCTCGTCAGTTCTTTTATCACCAATAGCTTGAATAGACTATTTGTTCTTTGGGAAACTGGAAGCAGGACAATTTCTTCTTCTCTGTTTCAAAACAAATAAAAATTTTTCCATTACTTTTTGTCTCCTTTTCCAGCACTTTCTCTATAAGGCTAGTTAAAATTACCGTTTTGTCCATTTTTCTGTTTTCTGATTTACTGGTCAAGGAAAAAAACTATACACAAATACCCATTTACACTGCCAGTATACCATCATATTTTTAAATGGAATTTAGTACTCTGGACGTCTTTATAAAGATTCGATTGCTAGTTTCCAAAGTTTTAGCTGGCTCAGATAAATGAAAACGACGCTCCCGACCTGAACACCGATATTTTTTTTTTTTTTTTTTTTTTTTTTTTTTTTTTTTTTTTTTTACCCTTTCACCACAGAAGCAGATTTTACACAACCTACTTTCTTAAAATTAATTTGAAGAAGTAGAGGTAAATAATAATTCAATTTCTAGTTACAGTTTTCTGCAATTTTTACGCGTTTCAAGGAAGTACACAATTTACTTGCTCAAAAAGAATCATTAGCATAGTTCAGTTTGTTCTGCAGCATATTATTAACCCCCCCCCCTTCAAGAAAAAAACGGTAATGATACCCTTGCCTACAATTAAAAATGTCAAGATCCAAGTTTTCGTTTGTTTTCTTGATTTTAAATCCCTCTCCTTTCCCAAATCTTGATTTCACCTTTGGGCCGGAGCGTCCCGAAACTCATTTCCTTAGGGGCCAATCTTCATAAATTTTACCGAATCGATACCTGATTTATGCCGAATTTTCTGCAGAAATCAAGAATTTTTCTAAATTTCTGGCAATTTTACAAAATTTCTGCCAAAATTTTTGCCTTCGGCGAAAATTTTACCGACTGCAAAATCGTTGGAGGGTCGGCACCCCCCCCCCCTCGGAACGTCCCTTCCCTTTGGTGATTCCTGGTTTAAATAAATGAGGTACAGATTAGAAGTAAATGCTCAAAATGTTTGGATACGTGAGATCTAGGTTTGAAAAAAATACACATAGTTCCATATACTCCTACTGAGTTTGTCATGAATTTGTGGTAGTATTTCCCTTGTCGATGGTCACTTTTTCATGTTTAATAGAAGGAATAGTTTTCAGTGACCCTGAGATATGGTGTTGTCTAAAAATTGAGAAGGATAAGGAAACGGCTAGCAAAAGAGCGTTACTCTGATAATCACTAGATTTAATGAAAATTATCGTTATAAATACGACAAAGACGTTATAAAGAATCATTCACACTGGCAGACTAATTAATCGAGTCAAAGATCACATGGTGTCAGGCAGTATGTCATATTCGTCAAGGCTTACATTGGTCATACAATTCAAAACATTTTGATTCATACCAATGCACTCATTGTTGGTTGTATTAGCCTGCACTTTAAGACTTTAAGACCCTCTTAAAAATTTTTGGTTCAAACTGCATCTTGTCTTGGGTACAAATACCTCTTTGATGAGGTTTCGGGCCACATTTGGCTTTTGATATCAACAAAAAATCTATTGATCTAAATTGATTCCACCTGACAGTTTTACTTCATTTAAAACACTAATACATAGCAACGGTATTTGATATTGCCAATGAAAAAAGTATTGAACTATTTTTAAAATATTTAGAAACATTTCTTATATATATTTAACATTTCTTATATATCTTATATGATATTCAATTTATGGATAAGGTGCAATATGTCGAAGTCGTTCAAATTTCCGAGATCCAAACATTCATTTAAAACTACACTCGATAATGACCGCCATGCTTGCTCCATCTCTGCCTAATTCGATATACGAAAGTCTTAGCAGTCAAAGAATTAATGAAGGTTAGAAATTATTAGCTCATAACTAAAACTTATGGTCGACAAATCAAGCAAGTCATAGATCTATTTTAAGAAGGAATTTCAATCTAGATCTATTGGATTGCTTCTAAATAAAAATTTCTTGTGGAAGTGCAAATTTTGAGACTTTCGGCTAAAAAAACGACAATCAACGACTTATCTTGTTTCATTCCTAATGATGAAAGCATGTCCTGGATGAACAATGAAGACGCCAATGCCGGAAAGATCGTTTGCTTCATCATGCGGATTGATGGCGAAATGACAATTTACTCGAATATACGAATACTTCATGAAATTTAAATCAAAGGTTCAAAGGAGCTTTTCCAGAGGTGAAATAGGGGTTTGTGGACCTGAAACCAAGCAAAAAATTCGTTCAACTCTTCTTGCGCACCTACATTGAACAAAATAAATCTATGGTCCTGGTATGGATTGTTTAATTTCATCCATACGTGTTTAGTTGCCTGTGAGGGACCCCTAAAAGCTAGTGAGCCGTAATTCAATGAAAGAGTATGCAACTGTTCAAGAAAACTTCTTGGGTAGTTTTAAAGGAAAGCTAACGTGCAGAAGCCAAAGCAAGGAATCTGCGTTGTTCCATCCGATTGAAGAGTTGAAATTTGTTCCTATATGTAGCTTGTCGTTTCGCATCTTGTTGAAAATGATTTTAAATAGTGCTGCATACATCATCCAAACTCTTAAGAGTTTTCTTTACAAGGAGGACTTGCAACCAGGACAGATAAAGGGCAAATCAAGAAACAGAATTTTTTGGGAAATATGGCAAGCAAACAAATTTAGCACTGCAAAGTGTCTAGGTTCTGTCTTCTCAAAGAAACCCAAATGATAAAATTGAGTTTTCCAAAAATATAGTGGTCAAATCTGCATTACTTATCATTACTTGTCATCCTGAGTATTTAATTGTATTTTCATTATTACCATAAAATCGTAAAGATGATACTGAAACAAATTAAACAGTGATTAAAAAAAACTGAAACAAAGCACAGTATGAAAAAAGAGAGAGACCAATAAAAGGTAAAGATACAGATTAGGAACGCCTTGCAATAAAGGTTAGAGAGGGGCTGCCCAATGGAAACTGGATATAGCCTAGGCTATAGTAAGAAATAATAACCTGATTTCTCTGCACAACACCTCTTTAACTTTGCATTTGCAGCCCAATTGACTGAATAATATGCAATAAGAAAAAACGCTAAAAATTAAATCATCAATGATTTTCTCAATTCTGGAAAGCAATTTTTGTTCAGTATGTAAATCACTATTAGCCTATATTGAATTCTGAGCATGTTTATTTTATAACCATCTTATTATGGTCCTGAATTCCAAATTTCACATGGATTTATAACTGCTTTTTTTACTTTGTACTATTTAATATATACGGCTAAAAAAGTGTAGATGCACTGCCCTAAAGAAGCAGGATAGGATATCACAAGACAACTTATTTCTTCCATTCCATTATGCTATTCACTCTAAATGGCAATATCGCTACACCTTTACCATAGTAGCGGCCAACAATGCGTTTTGCTCCAGCACAAGGCTGGTATTCGAAGTATTTGCTCTTGTTTTATTCGATGCCTAATTCTTACTACTTTGAATTCCGTGTAACTTACTCAGTGAAATAACTTGTCATTTGTTATTAAAGGTTGAGAGCAAAAATTTACTAATTTTCCCGTACGGTGACATTAATCGTTATCAATGCAGTGGTAAAAGTCATTTCACGGTATAAATGCGGTTACCAAAGTCATTTCGCGATGTCATTATAAGATTGTGCGGTATTTCTCTCAAAATCGCAGTATTATACAGCAATATGGCATTACTCATCGGAAGTTTTCGGTAAAAACCCGTTTATGGTATATGGGATTCAGTAGAATTTTCCGTAAAAACCCTGTAGCCTTTTCTATCCAAACGGTTCACAGTTACAAAATTAGAATTTCGCTCAGATTTGATAAACTTTTTCTCTTTTGCTGATCAGTGCGGTTCTCCAAAATTTCCTTTTTTTGTCCACATTCCCTTTCTGTCATTTTTGTAAAGAAATAATTGATTCTTACAAAATATTCTAGAAACGAGTTCAACCTCGAGATGGCTTGATGATAGGACGCAAATCTAGGTCGAATTTCGTCAAAATATGGCACAGCCATTAATTACTAGTTTGAAGAAAGTTACCAGAAGAATCTGAAGTTCTAAGGGTAAGGGAAACTACAAGTTCGAAAAAGCTTTATTTAAAGACTGGGCAGACCTAAAGGCTTATAAACCGAGCCTTAAAATGCAAGCAAAACAGTAAACTTCTAAAACAACTTTACTTAAGTTGGAAACAAAAGACTAAAAAAGTATAATTCTCATTTCAAAATTCTCTAAAAAGAAAATTTGGTGATTAAAACAGTTAGAACTTACATTAAGGGCAACTTTTACTCTAAGTCAAAATTATCAGAACATGAACAAAAAACTTTTGCTGAATTATTTCCGATGGAGGAAACGTTCTTGTTAATCTTCTTCTAAGGCAAACACTACCTTCCCCTTCATTCTCATTGGCTAGTCTGTTGTCAATATTTTTGCTACAACACCAGCTCTCTTCATCACTAGTTTCGTCTGAAATGTAAAATCCAGCGTGATTGTAGCTAACCGGTTTCTCCTGTCAGTTTTGACCTACTTGAGTGAACTAAATTCTCTCAGAAACAACATTCAGAAACGGGAACGAAAATGTAGACAGCATAAATTTTGCTAGGTTTTGAAACAGTGGATACCCATGATAATCACATGTATTCAGAATACCATTCCAGTAATCCATTGCACTAGAAACTTTAATATCCCTGGGTGAATAAATGTTCACTCCATTCCTTATGGATTGCACTTTTTCACAAACCAGGCAGCGCATATTTTGCAAAGAAAGGTGGATTTAACGACCTTGCACGTTTCTGTATCTAAAAAACCAGCTGATTCGTATATGTCATCATCAAATTTGAATTGTTTTTGAACTAGTATTAAAATTCACGAGCCGATACATCTTTTTCGACTTAATTTTGAAATTTGTTCATTTCGTCTTCAGTCCTCCTACCCCATTTCCTGATTCACCAACAAGCTTGTTGATTTCTACTGAGGCACCAAAACATAATTAAACACTTTTTGAGGTAAGTACTTGAACTGTCTTCGGTGTCCACGGGCATTTCATTTTCTTTGATGCAATTTCCCACCATGAAGTTCCGACACAAGGTTTAAATCTTATACCAAATTTAACTAGGCTACGATACCATCTATCTCTGATTTTTACCAGCCTGGGTGTTAAGATCCCCTGGTAAAATACCATACTTTAACCTGGGATTCACTCTATTTGTTCCTGTAGGTATAAGTAAAATTCATCCGAGTCACTACTATCTCTATCAGTCGGTTCTGCAGGGATATACACTACTATTTATGACTGACACCCTACGCGTTTTAGTCGTAAAATGAGCAAATAATATTGACTTATTAATACCCTCCCAACCTAACAGGACGTAGCAGCTTCCTTACTCATCATTAGCTCTAATCCCCATCCATGTATCCCATCCTTCTTTCCTGAGTAAATAAATTCTATTTCAAGTAATTTCCTACCCCTGGGATATGTGTATCTAAAACTACTAAATAGTTTAGTTCAAAATTCCTAATTTGTTCAAAAAAATTTCAATACGATAGTTGTTTTTAACGTTGTAACATTCCAAGCTGGAGTTCCCATAATTTTAAACCATTGAAACTATTGAAGTCAGAAAAAAACCCAGATTACCGAACCGTACAGGATAAGTACTAATACATCTTCTCAAGCATACACGAAGTGCTTATACCGGCTTAAAAATTGAACAACAAGAATTCCAAGGGACCTCCAATTGAATAAAAGCTTTGAGCAATTCTGGCCCGTCTTGGTCAAAACATGGTTTTCCAACTTGGCAATGATTTTTTATCAACAAGAGTAAAAATCACAGACAAGCAATCTCAAGTCTATTACCTATAATCACTTCATGTGAGTTTCATCTTTATTTCAACTTCAGATTTGTCTTTTTTCTCAGTTCTATTTAAAAAACTAGTGATACCTCATCTTACCAAAAAGGAACCATAGCTATGCAAGCTTATTTTATCTCTACTCCCTCCAACGACCATCCTTTTTCTTTTTTATTCTATTTTAAATATTGATAATAACCAATCCTTTGATGAGCCCAAACATAGCAAACCAGAGACCGCCTAATAAAAAGCTACCAGCATGAATGACATGGGTATGTGTAACTCAATAACTAAAATACCAGCAAGTCCATTAAAGTAAGTCACCACACACATCTTAACATAAGACAAAAAATTATAAGACAAGAAACTAACATCCCGAAATTCCTAAAAAAAAAACTCAAAAAAGAAACCTAATACTTCCAAAGTGAACGCATTTAAATTAGTATAATATATTCAAAATATTCAACTCAGTGTGTCAACCACAAAAATCCATCTTTCACCTGTATACAAGTTGTTCACAAAACCCATTTTCACACAGGATCACAAAAACTAACAGATACATTCTTCAAGAAAGAGAAATCAAGCAAGAACAAGCCAACAGGTACATCTCGACACAAATCAATACAACGTAAGAGAATAAAAAACAGCCAAAATCATCTCATCCTGGAAGCTCGATTCAGTCGACTCAATACAGAAAACTAAAACAAGAAATTATCACAACACAATCCATGAAAGAAACTCAAAAAAGTGAAATTGAATGCAATTAACCTCGTACATGATGTTTCAACATGCAAATCAATATGCTAAATGTTAAATCCCTTAAATTCAAATGAAGAGGAAACAATGGAAGTCAAGCCCTCTTACCTTCATTCAGAAGATTCAGAAAATTTATTTCAACCCAAGATCACAAAATCATCGGATCAACGGCAATAAAACAGAACAGTCGTATCAGTAAACTTACCAAAAACGCATCATCTTAAACAGCCAAGTCAACCAAGAACAAGACCACATGTCTCCTCACACACAAAAATCAGGATATGAATCGACACAAATACACAAAAACTTCATTCAGTCAAACCAACATCTTTAAACGGGCAATTAAATACAATAGAAGTATTAAAGAGGACAATCTGCCTTTATAATCTCAAGAACACGCAAATTTAGGCTACTCCTCAAGAGGCAAAAAAGAAAATCAATACATAAGAAACTTAACCCACTCGACCAGATACAGGAAACCCAATATATAAAATACTGGAAAACAAGTATGTTCGAGTGAAAACATATCTTAAATATCACGGAATTAACATAACATATAGGAAACATCATTAAAACATTTCTATCATTTCTAAATATCAGCATTAAATTGACTCTAAACTCACTGGTGTATCATATTTGCAAGCCATCTGCAGGGGGTATATATTAATTTCATTTACACCTTGTACCTTTTCACCTTACATTGTGTAACTAGGATTCTATTATCAACACCACCACAGCATAAACAACACATTCAAACTTCATTAATCGATACAACATAGCTATCATACCTGAAAGTCATAGGCTTGTCACGCCTGATAAAGTCAAGACAAAGGTTGTCTAATTTGTCATAATTTGTCAAAACAGTGAAGACTACGATAGCTTGGTCATGCCCTGAAAGGCCGAATAATTTTATCATCATGCAGGTATATATGTCATATTGAATATCAAACAAGTACATAAGTATATTGATTAAAAAATGACCGTTAAATTATTTCACAATTTACGGAATAACAAAAAAGATCTTAAAGGACATAGTGCAACCATACCACCGACAACTTCGATCAAAGGATGATCAAAGGATTCTGTAGACATCACTACCCAGTACAGGGCCAGTTTTTCCAGGGTCAGAAATATTTGCTTATTTCTTCTTCTTCATGATTCGCCACTGGCTGACAAAATCCTCGTTTTTTGACCCTTTTTGATTTTATTTTTCATTTGGTTAGTTTCTTTCCTCTTTAAGTCTCATTTGTCATGTATAGCCAGTGTGGTCTGAGAATGTATTTGTAATACAGCCTAGACTTTTGATTAAACCTCTTTCTGCATATTTCACATTGGAAGCTTGTATCATTTGAGTGAATCCTTTGGTGTTTATGTAATTCTGAATTTTCAAAAAATCTTTTCTTACATATATCACAGCTGTAGGATTTTTCACCATCGTGGAGTCTTTTTTTATGCCTTTTCAAATGCATCTTTAGGGTGTGCGTTGATCCGCAAATTTCACATTGGTATGGTGTTTTACTCCTATGGATCTCTAACTGTGTTTTCAAATATACCTCCCGAGCAAATCTTTTGTTGCATTTTTCACATTTGTATTGTTTCTCATTATTATGTAATTTAAAGTGTGTATTCATATTACTTTTTCTAGTAAATTCTTTACTACATATTGCGCAAGCGTAAGGTTTTTCCCATCCTGAACACGTTGATGTCGGATAAGTGTTGAATGCTGTGTAAACGCTTTAGAGCATATTTGACATTTTTATGTTTTTTCACCTGTATGAGTCATTTGATGTTTACTCAAATATATTTTTTTTGCAAAATTCTTGTCGCACACTTCACATTTGTAACTTTTATTTCCACGACGATTTGCTGTATGTTTACACAAACTAGACGTAATAGCACAGTTTTGTCGCACATCTTGCAATTTTTTAATTTTTCATCAGCTTCATCAAGAAGTTCTTCAACTCTGTTTGAACATCGCTTCTGCTCATCTACTCCTGTCGTTTCGTTATTAAACATGATTGACTCTAATTTGAGAATGTCAGGCACATTTTTGAATTGTGCAGATATGGAGGAAAGATTTTTTGCTCGAGTGTTATCGTGATTCAATAACAATGTTGAGCTTTCTGTTTGGACGATCTCAGCCTCAATTTATAAAAAAAAACAAAAAAACAATTTCAATAGAGTTTTGGGTCGAGTTAGCTAAAATGATAAGCTAAAAAACAAACTATTTGTGATCTTTCAACATAATTTAATATCACACAGGGATTTAACAATCCAGTTTTCTACACTGAAGAATTCATTCTCCTTATATTACTAGAAGAATAGAATTCAACGGAATTTTGAATAAAATTACCAAAAAAAAACAATAGTAAATCGTATCAGGATCCTGATCTAACTATTCATGAGAAATGGAACCCAGAAAAGTGATTAGAATATGAAGTAAAAATTCATAGGTGGCGCTGCCTAAGTAACGAGCTATATGGGCACAATGTATTATTTATTTATTATGTTTTCATCAAGGCCCTTCGCATAGAAGGAGTTGTCGTAGAAGCTTCAGAAGGAGCTCATTCAATGGGAAATTGAAAGTTCTAATACCCTTTTAAGACTCAAAAGTGAGTGGGGGCAACAAGCCCCCAAGTCGTTCATTTCCCCAAGAGCATCCAATAAGCATTTTGAGATGTCAATTTTGTTCAACATAGTTGAAAAGACCAGTAATTATGTCTGAGGATCTCACCCACCTCCACAATAAGTTATGCGATTTATACACTATTTACCTATATTATTTGTAATTAAAAAAAGCGGGCATGTTTGACCTTAAGTGTCTAAAAAGACGATGGATATTCATACTACCGTTCATAAAACATTGACGGGAGTGTTCAACTAAATCAAAACATGTTGTGCATACGGGTCGTCAAAAGGGCGTAGCTCAGGAATGACTGAGAGTATTAATTTGGAATTTTCAGGAAAAGATGAGGAGAATGATCAATAGACCAAAAAGGTGATATTTACAAGGAACTACTACTACTACTACTACTACTAACACTACAGCTAATACTTCTGAAGCAAGTACTTACCAACTATGAGGATACTGAAGTGAAACTTCGAGGAAACGTTAAGGGGATCATGCAACTAAATCAAAACATAAAATGTGCATACACATTGTAAAAAGGGGATTATCAGCAATATCTTTGAAACGGCTTATCTTATCAACCTAACACTTCCAGGGCGGGATATTCAATTGACCAAAAGGTAATATATGCATGCTACAATTACTACTGCTCCTACTACTACCAATATTACTATGATACTAGTGCTATTGAGGCTAAGGGACTGAAGGTGAAAATTTGAGATAATACTGATGGGGAATTTGAACTAAATAAAAATACATTGTAGGCATGCAGATTGTCAAAAGGGCGTATCTCAGACATGGATTAGGGTATTAAAATGGAACTTTCAAGGTATTCTTAAAGGGGAAGTTCAATTGACCAAAAGGCAATATGTGAACGCTACTATTAATGCTAATACTGTTACTACTAATCCAACTACTACTTCTATTGCAACTAATACTAAGCTTAAGAGTATTAAGATGAAAATTTCAGGAAAGTTGAACTACATCAAATCAAAGATAATTTCTTAAACCACAATGGCCTGACATCACATAAACAAAGAAAAATGAGCAAAAATAGGTTTTTTATAGGCCAAATTAAAATACTAAAAAAACAAAGCTAATATTTCGAGAGGACAAACGCCTCTGTTCTTCAGCGCGAACCGAAACGATGTATCCAAGTAAAGTGCCGAAGAGAAAAAAACCACAACAAAAAACAAACGCGGAAAGTCAATGTGAAAAGAACCAAAAAACCAAAGAAAAAACCAAAAACTTAAAAGATGAATAAAATTCAATAAAAGCCAAAAATTAAAAGAATTAAAACCAAATACCTAACAACCATAAAAGCGAGTTATTCGCCAATATCCGCGATTTGCTCAAAATCCAAAAAAAATATGAACTGTCATCGACGGATACTAGCGAACAACTGACAAGTAAAGGAAACAATTCATTCACTCAAAAAACAAAACAAACCAGCCACTAATTAAGTTGGAGAGCTAAGTCATTTGATTTCAGATTTTAATTAATGCATTTCTTGCAGACACCCTTTGAGACCTCAGGGGTTGTTCATGTGTTTGATTAGATGACTGGGAAAGTGGTTCAAGGTTTATTTCAGGGATTACTAAAGTATCGGCTTCTCTTTTGAGAAAACCGAAATATGACTCGTTTATTCTTAAATCACCGGAATCTCTGTTTAAAGCTAGACCATAATGTTGGTATTTATAAATTTCAACAGCTTCTCTGTGGTGCTGGACAATACCTTTGTCATGCGAAATAAGACTAGCTTGATTAAGCAAAATAGTATGGTCTGGTTTTTCAAAAATGTGCTCTGCAAGGGCAGAGTCAAAATTTTCTGGTTTTTCCGCTTTTTAAGTGTATTATTAATTGAACTAGAGTTCTGAGTTAATCTATCCGTTAGTCGCATATCAGTTCTTCCGATATACCAAAGACCACACGAACAAGGAATTCTGTAGACACCATAGTTTTCACCTATCGGGATAGGGTCTTTACCTTGATAAATTTGGGACCTGATAGTTTTTCTGGGTCTGTAATTAGTGTAAATGTTATTTTTCCTTAGATTTTTTGAAATGCGGTCTGAAACCCCTTTAACGTTTGGGAGACGTATGGGTTTATCTGGGTCTCCCATTCGTTAAACCACAGAAAGCACAAATCAAAAGCAAAATTCAGTTTATCTTGGTTTCCCATACATTAAACCACAGAAAACACAAATCAAAAGGAAAATTCAGTTTATCTTCGTTTCCCATACATTAAACCACAGAAAACACAAATCAAAGGGAAAATTCAGTTTATCTTGGTCTCCCATACGTTAAAGGGGTTTCAGACCACATTTCAAAAAATCTAAGGAAAAATAACATTTACACTTATTATAGACCCAGAAAAACTATCAGGTCCCAAATTTATCAAGGTAAAGACCCTATCCCGATAGGTGAAAACTCCGGTGTCTACAGAATTCCTTGTTCGTGCGGTCTTTGGTATATCGGAAGTACTGATCAGTGACTAACGGATAGATTAACTCAGCACTCTAGTTCAATTAATAACACACTTAAAAAGCGGAAAAAAACAGAAAATTTTGACTCTGCCCTTGCAGAGAACATTTTTGAAAAACCAGACCATACTATTTTGTTTAATCAAGCTAGTCTTATTTCGCATGACAAAGGTATTGTCCAGCACTACAGAGAAGCTGTTGAAATTTATAAATGCCAACTTTTAGGTCTAGCTTTAAACAGAGATTCCGGTGATTTAAGAATAAACGAGTCATATTTCGGTTTTCTCATAAGAAAAGCCGATACTTTAGTAATACCTGAAATAAACCTTGAACCACTTTCCCAGTCATCTAATCAAACACGTGAACAACCCCTTAGGTCTCAAAGGGTGTCTGCAAGAAATGCATTAATTAAAATCCGAAATGAAATGACATAGTTCTCCAACTTATTTAATTGCTTGTTCGCTTTGTTTTTTGAGTGAATGAATTGTTTCCTTTTCTTGTCAGTTGTTCGCTAGTATCCGTCGATGGCAGTTCATATTTTTTTTGGATTTTGTGCAAATCGCGGATATTGGCGAATAACTCGCTATTATGGTTGTTAGGTATTTGGTTTTAATTCTTTTAATTGTTGGCTTTCATTGAATTTTATTCATCTTTTAAGTTATTGGTTTTTTCTTTGGTT
Source organism: Artemia sp. Qi Xiang Cuo (assembly GCF_049724085.1). Classification (NCBI taxonomy): domain Eukaryota; kingdom Metazoa; phylum Arthropoda; class Branchiopoda; order Anostraca; family Artemiidae; genus Artemia; species Artemia sp. Qi Xiang Cuo. The sequence continues at coordinate 65,259,057 of NC_142801.1, forward strand.
TTTTGGTTCTTTTCACATTGAATTTCCGCGTTTGTTTTTTGTTGTGGTTTTTTTCTCTTCGGCACTTTCCATGGATACATCGTTTCGTTTCGCGTTGAAAAAGAGAGACGTTTATCCTCTCGAAATATTCGCTTTGTTTTTCCAGTATTTTCATTTGGCCTATAAAAACCCCATTTTTGCTCGTTTTTCTTTCTTTATGTGACATCAAATCAAACTATGAACATACAGGGTATCAAAAGGGAATATGGGCAATCTCATAGCAATTGTGTTAAGTTGAGACTTTCAGCGTTGGATCATGGATCATGCTTATCCAACGTCGTCATCTACACATTTTTCTCTTATCTCGGATATTTATCACACGCAAAGAGCAGCTTTTTCTATCAAATACGTTGGAGTAAAATTATGGAACAGTATTCCGCTGGAAATAAAAGATTCTATTTCATTTCCGTCATTTGAATATGATTATAAGAAACATCTTCTTTCTACTAGTACAAATAAATAGTTTTTAGGAGGAATCTCTTTTTTATGTAGTGTAGAGTGCTTTTTTTTTCTTTTTTTTTTAAGTTTGTCTGTTTGTCAATTTTTTGTTTTTCAATAATTAGTGACGGTATTTGTATGAATATTCGAGTTCTCCAGGGACTACATTTAGGCCCTAGGAATCATTGATCAGTCCCTGGAGTTGAATTTTATTTTTGTGTTTATATTGAATAAAGTCAAAGTTCAAAGTGTGTTGAGGAAGATATTGAAAAAAAAATTAAAGGTGCTATGTGCATACGGCTACTAATGCTACTAATCCTACTACAACTATTGGTATTGCTGAAGCTAAGGGTATTAGGGTGAAGCATTTGAGAAATGTTTAGACATATATTGAACAAAATCAAATCGAACTATGAGCGTGTAGATTTGTCAAAGAATGTAATATCAACAACGGCTTACATTTTTAAATCGGAACTTTCAGGGTATGTTGCTGCAGATTTTGAACTAAATAGAAGGCATGATGTGATTGATACTACTACTACGACTATGATCGCTGTAACTAATGAGGCTAAGGGTATTAAGATGAAACTTTTAAGGAACGTTTAGGGGGAGTTTCAATTACACGAAAAAATTACATGCATGCGGGTTGTCAAAAGGGTTCTCAGACAATACCATAGGCAGCACAGCGCTATCTTAAAGGAGCAGATTCGATTGGAAATTACAGGTTCTAGTGTCTTTTTTAAGAGTCAACAGTGATTATTGGGTGAACATCCCTCCTCTTGAGCCTATTAGTTCCCCAGATACATCCAATAAAAATTTGAGATAGATATTTGGTTCAGCATAGTTGAAAGATCCAGTAGCTATGTCTCTGGGGATGCTAAATAGCAATAGAAGGCATGATGTGTATGATACTACTACTACTACTATGATCGCTGTAACTAATGAGGCCTAGGTTATTAAGATGAAACTCTTAGGGAACATTTATGGGGAGTTTCAATTACACGAAAAAATTATATGCATGCGGGTTGTCAAAAGGGTTCTCAGACAATACCATAGGCAGCACAGCGCTATCTTAAAGGAGCAGATTCGATTGGAAATTACAGGTTCTAGTGTCTTTTTTAAGAGTCAACAGTGATTATTGGGTGAACATCCCTCCTCTTGAGCCTATTAGTTCCCCAGATACATCCAATAAAAATTTGAGATAGATATTTGGTTCAGCATAGTTGAAATATCCAGTAGCTATGTCTCTGGGGATGTCAACTTCCGAAGCCCTCAGAGCAAGACCTGCAAAGTAAGCAATTTGCTCATTGATTAAATATAGTACTTTTTATTGGGAAAAAGGGCGTGTTTGACCTATGGTGTAAAAAAAACAAAGTGCATTCATGTGAAGCTTTCAGATAATGCTGAGGGGAGTCTTGACGCAAATCAAAATATATTATGACCAAACAGGTTGTTAAAATGGCGACACTCAGGAATGACTCTGGGTGTTAAGCTGTAACTTTAAGGGAATGACGAGGGTGATGATCAATTGACCAAGGGCGTTTCGAATGGGGTGTTGAATTAACCAAAAACCACTATTTTAATGTTACTACTATTGCTGTTATTACGACTACTACTTTTACTGAGGTTCAGTTTATTATTGCGAAACTTTTAGAGGAGGGTTGAAGTAAATAAACCTCACACTGTATGCAATCAGGTTGCCGAAAGGATTTATGAGCAATTTCTCAGGAATATCATAGATTATTAAGTTGAAACTTTCAGGGCTTGATGAGAGGGACATTGAAATAACCAAAAGTCACACTGCATACCGCTACTACAACTACTTCTGCTACTATTACTAATATAACTACGACTACTACTACTGGGGCTGAAGCCAGGAAGTTAGAACTTTCAGGGAATATTTAGGGAGATGATGAATTAAATAAAAACACACTCCGTACAAGCAGGTTATCAAAAATGCGTATCAGCAGCATCCCAGGAATGATCTAGTCTAGAGTGTTAAGTTGAGACTTTCAGGATATGTCAAGGGGGATGTTAAACAAGGCAAGATGCAAACTGTGCTTTCTAATACTGCTACTTCTAACACTACTACTGCCACTACAACTACTACTACATCCGCTACTACCTCTGCGACTGCTACTACTACAACTACTAGTAATATACTGTTGAAACTAACTATATTAAAGTGAAAACTTCAGGAAATGTTCAAAAGGATAATAAACTAAATTGAACCACAATAGGTGGATGCAGGTTATTAAAAGCCCGAACAGCTGAGAGTATTTAGTTGAAACTTTCAGTGGATGTTCAGGTGGATGGTGAGAAAAAGGTACTATATGTATTCTACCCCTATCACTTTTACTACTATTAAGGCTAAGGGTAATAACGAGATATTTTTAGAAAATGTAGGGGGGTATGTTAAACTAAATTGAAACACGCTGTATGTGTGATGGCTGTCAAATGGTCTTACCAGCAGTATATCAAGAACGGCTTAGAATTCTGGGTTGAAACTTTCAAAGCATGCTGAGAGGTATGTTGAGTTAACGAAAATACACTACGTGCATACTGCTACTTCTACTAGCAGTACTACTACTGTTGTTAGTACTAAAATTACTAAAGCTAATGGTATTAATGTGAAACTTTCAGGAACTGTTAAGGGGGATGTTAGGCAAAACAAAACAGGGTATGTGGATGCAAGTTGTCAAGAGGACGTAACAGGGTCGGTCGAAAACAGGATCAGCCACTTTGTGGCATGTTTGAAACACGTTTTATGCGGCCAAGCCGCATAGAAACAAAAATGAATTCTTGTCGAAAAGGGGCATGTTTAAGAGCTGACGTCACAAGACTTGTTTTGTTTCTTAAGCTAATACGAAGGTGATGATATGCCGATTCTAAACAAACAACGACTCTATCGAAATGTGGCATGTATAGGCATCATTTCAAAAAACTGGTTTTTATCACAAAACTTGAATGTCTCTTGTTTTGGCTTTTGCCAAGGATACAAAGACATATCCATCGTATATATGGGTCGGCTAATTACGAGTTATAGAGTTTGTACTTTGAATAGAAGATGGCATGTGAGACGCAAATATCTTATTCACTTAACCCAAAAAATATATCAAACAGTTCGTGGTAACGAACTGTAAGTAAGGAGCAACCCGTCTCAATTATAACCGAAACTGTAAAAAACGGATTTTTGATACCAATAGATACATCAAAAGAATCAAATTTTAATTCTGATTTCAAGTATATAAGTTTCATCAAGTTTAGTTTTACCCATCAAAAGTTAAGCGTCTGAGAAAATTTGGCGGATTTTTGAAAAAAGGGAGAAAGACCCCCTAAAAGCTATAGTAGCTTAATAAAAATCACAACATCATATTCAGCGTATCAGAAACCCTACTGTAGAGGTTTCAAGCACCTATCTACAAAAATGTGGAATTTTGCATTTTTTGCTAGAAGAAAGATCACGGGTGCGTGTTTATTTTTTTTTTCCAGGGGTAATCGTATCGACCCATTGGTCCTAGAATGTCATGGGAGGGCTCATTGGAACAGAAGTTAAAAGTTCTAGCAACCTCTTAAGTGACAAAAAAATGGAGGGCAACTAGGCCCCCTCCCAGGCTCATTTTTTCCCAAAGTCACCTGATCAAAATTTTGAGATAGCCATTTTGTTCAGCATGGTCAAAAATATGATAACTATGTCGTTAAGGATGACTTAATCCCCAGGAATCCCTGGGGAGAGGGCTGAAAGTTTTGAAATTTACCAAATGTTAACATATAGTATTGGTTATTGGTAAGTATACAGACGTTTTCTGGGGGATTTTTTCTGGTCGGTGGGTTGGGGGGGGTCGGGGGTTATATTGTAGGATCTTTCCATGCAGTAAGTTTTCATTGGGGACGGGACATTGCTATGTGGGGGGCGCCGCATTTCCAAGCATTATTAAAGAAAAAGATCAGAAATTATATTGAAAAAAAAACAAGTTTTTCCCCTAGTCAATACCTCGCTCTTCAAGACAAAGAATTTTAGTACTTTCATAAGAGCTTTTTATTCTAATTAACGGCCTTTGAGATTAAGGAGTCATTTTTAAAGAATTTGAACAAAATTTGAACTTTAGCTTAAAGAGCAAGGTATTGACCAGGGGCAAACCCCCTAATATACGTATTAAAAATCAATGAATACAGAAGTTCGTTACTTAATTTAATTCTTAATTTAAATATATTTATTAATAATCAAAAGGTTCGTAAATAAAATCAAACAAGTTTTTAAAAAGCCATTTAATTAAAAAAAATTCAAATGAATATGCAATTTTTTTCTAATATTCATGTGCGGTGAGCCGAAATCAAAACCTGTATTAATTAAACAAGATTCAAAAATTAAATAAAAAAAACAAGTTTTTTTAACTGAAAGTAAGGAACGATGTTAAACCTTAAACCTAACATAAATTATTCCGTATATGAAAGGGGCTGTGCCCTCCTCAACGCCTCGCTTTTTACGCTAAAGTTTGACTTTCTCACAACTTTATTTTTTTTAAACAATAACGAACTTTAGCGTAAAGAGCGAGGCGTTGAGGAGGGCACAGCCCCTTTCATATACGGAATAATTTCTGTTTGTTTTAAGTTTTAACGTCGTTCCTTACTTTCAGTAAAAAAAAAATTGTTCTTTTTAAATTTAATTTTATTAAAGTGCAAAGTATGTTCTGGCCTTTGGAATGCATTGGGGTTTTGACAGTGCCGTAATTTCTTCAAAATCCTGGGACGGGGGGGGGGTGGTGATAAGGCTGGAGCCAAGTTATCTAAATTAAGTGAAAATGACAGTGAATATTTTTTTTTTGGGGGGGGGGGAGTGCAAAGGAAACGTAAAAAAAAAAAATTCCAAATTTAAATTTAATCCCGGATGATTTATGGGAATAATTCTGGTGTACGCTGTTGCTATGAAAGTAAAGAGTAACATTTAACCCCAAAATGAGCAGAATTTATTCTGCTTAGGACAGTACTATCCCGTCCTCATCCACACCTTTGCCTCGTGGTCTCAAAAGCTTCAGAGGGTGCTCATTAGATCGGACATTGAGAGTTCAATTACATTTTTTTTATAAGTCGAAAGTGATTGTAGACCAATGAGCTGCGGCAGGGAGTGGGGGTATTTTCTGAGGGAAAGAACCTTCTATGGTTGATTTTACTGCAAGAGGAGATAATTTTATCATGCAGGAGAGAATTTACCATCATTATTTGAAAAACGATCAGAAATTAAATTTAAAAATAGTTTTTTTCAACTGAAAGCAAGGAGCGACGTTATAACTCAATACGAACATATACGTATTAGTCTTATATAGTCTTATATAGAACTCGTATTAGTCTTATATAGAGGGAGTTTTCCCAGGGGCTTCGTTTGATGGGGCCTGGTGGAGGCAGTTTTCCCCTCTCTCAGTAATGTGGAGAAGAAAATTATTATATATCCGATTCCCATTGACGTTTCTCAGGATACTTGAATTATGCAGGCTTATCTTAGTTTTGACAAGATTTTTTGCAGAATCTACATTTCTGCTGGGGTGAGGGTCAGACTGAGGTTGAGGGAGGGCTTTGGTTCTGAAGAGGTAGTCGCCCTCCATGCCCCACATCAAATTACGCCCCTGGGTTTTGAGCCCTACTCATGTTAATTTCTGCTCGTTTTGACTCTGACTCGGTTATTTATTTAATTTCTGTTCGTGTTGGGTTTCATTTATTTAATGAGGATGATTGGTAATAGTTTTATGCTTGGCAGGTCATTTGATTCTATTTCGCTCATTCTTAGTTTAACGGAGATCATTTCTAGTTTTTTGACTTTGAATTGCAGTTATCAAGTATTTTGCAATAGGTTGCATAGGTTGAATCAAGACGCTGGGTAATAGTAAACAGAGAAAAGCCAAGACAGATAGTCCAAGTAATTGAGAGGCCTTCCTTTGAAAGATTATTTTGTGGAAAAAGTTTTTTTATTTAATGTCAATAAAGAACGAACACAAATTAATTTTAAAGATTTTTTCCACAAAGTAAATTTTTCAAAGAAAAGTAAAGAGCTCCATTGGGCCAAACATGGTTAGAAGTAAATCCAACTAATTTAAAACTTTTGCTTCTCACTCTATTTTTACCTTGCTTGCTTAAACTTGGGTCACCCGGTTCTAGGAGTTTACCCCCCCCCTCCTCCCAGTATTTACCACCCTAAAAAATACCCCCTCAAGAAAATAGTTCTACCCCCACCATGGAAAATAGACCCCTGGACAATACTTAACCAGAAACTATACCTAAGAAAATACTCCCCTCCCGACGATACCCCCCAGGGGGCAATACTACTGTCCAAAGTTGATAGTTTTATCTGGGTTTTGTTTTTTTATTTTCACAATCGGAAAGCAATTTTTTTTATTGTGTATTATAGGCAAATCATTCAAATTATCACTTTGTAAAACTTGAAAACAAATTTGTTTCTTAATTCGTTTCTTTCAACTTAGCGTGAGACAAGACAAAGACAAGTGACATAATAGTGACTTTATTTAGTGGCGTATAAAACACAAGTACCAAAATTTCTTCCCCACATGTAAAAAAAAAAACAAAAGTCATATAAAATTCCCAAATTTTGAAAGACTTATTTTACCACAGAGGGGGGGGGGGTCTTTTTCCGCTGGTCACTTACGGGGTGGGGGTGTTTTCTGTGGGGGTATTTTCTGGGAGATATTTTTCTCCGGGGGATGGGGGTATTTTCCAGGGGGGGGGGTAAATTTAGCGGACAGCTTCGAATGTCCAGACG
>NC_142801.1:65266802-65390237 GCF_049724085.1 Artemia sp. Qi Xiang Cuo
ATTATCAAAGCATTGCTAGGATAAAATTAAAATCTGACTTAAAGAGTCGTCTTTGAGGAGATGGTAGCTCTACACATATCATGGGTAATTTTCGATTTATTTTTAAAAACGAAAAGAGATTGAATAAAGAAAGTTTTTCCAAATGAAAGTAAAGAACGATATTACAAGCTAAAACAAATGTGTTTTTTTCGTATATTGGTAGGAATACCCCCACCCCTCAGTCCCTCCCTAGGCCAATGTTTAGCTTTATAACGACAGTAAGAGTGTTGAAAGTAAGTCGTGAAACAGAATAAGAAGTATTTTAAAGCTCATTAAAACTTTAGCGAAAAGACAGGAAATTAGGAGGTGGCAGCCCCCCTGAAATATAGAATAATTTCTGTTTATTTGAAGTTGTATTGTCACCCTTTGTTTGCATTTGTTTTTTAATCAAACTGAAGAGTGACTGTTTGTTTTTATTTTAATTGACATTAAAATATAAACAAACAGAAAATATCCTGTACGTAAGGGGTTCTTCACCAATCGTTATGCAAAAATTTCATGTGTTTTTTGAAGGTTTTCATGACTTTTTCATGAGTCCAGCAAATGCTGTAATGTAAGAGGAGCATGATAAACTTTTGTAATTACCTGTTGCTATATTATTTGTATTCGAAAATCCTTTTACACAAGCACTAGTTAAACTTTACTGTAAAGGGAGGGTTTTTGTAGGGCTACCACGTAGTCAATTAAGTTAATAAAGTTTTTCATAAACTACGAACTATAAGGTCACACTCACCCAAGGATTTCACCTTTTTGACTTTGCAGCAATCTTTCATAGAAAGTAACTGAAATAGTCAGACATGAAGCTGAGAAAACCATCTTTTTAAGCATTTTAGTAGAGATGCCTAAGGAGGTCCGATCACGCACCCCTGCTGCCACCTACAACTTTTTTTACATAATTTATGTCTGTTTGTTGTCAGTGAGAATGAAAAAACAGGAATTTTCTCACATTGATGTCTGTTTTCTTGGATGGTTATGTGTGTTGGTCAATTTATTTGATGTTTTTCATGGATGTCAACAGCAATTTATGGTTTTTGTCAGTGAGAATGGAAAAACAGGAACTTTTTCACTTTCGTGGATTATTGAGTCATTAATCAAATTGTTCCCGGACAAAGTTAATTAATGTCTGACAGATGACGTCAAGTTAATTAATGTCTTAGGAGTTCTACCAAGAAAATGTTTCCGAGGCAAAGTTTAGATCACACATGACAGATGATGTCATGATTGATTGATTGACATGAAAAGGGAATTAATTTGTTGTTTCTAAAGAGAATCGTTTCCGAGCGAATATTTTGATCTTAGCGCGCGAAAGGGTTTCCAAATAATTTGAAATGTGTCAGCGCAGAGATGCCAAACAAAAGGAACACGCTGAAATTACGTTTAGGGATTATTTGGGCGAAGCCGTTTTAGCTATTTTATGGAATTATTTCGGCGAAACAGTTAGAGACATTTTAAAAGATGATTTAAAATATGATTTTAGAAGAGAATTTAAGGGTGAAACTCTGTGGTCGTTATAATACACAAGTTGTATTTTAACAGCGTCGTGAGGTCCCCTACCCCAACCCCAAAGGGTTGCGATACCCCTACCCCAACCCCAAAGGGTTCCAATCCCCCTACCCCAACTCCGAAGGAAGCCCCCGGTACTCAAAGGTCCCCCAAGCTCCCAAAGGGCCCCCAGACCCCCAAAAACCCTCCCCAGACCCCCAAAGGCCCTTCCCGGGCCCCCAAAGGCCCACCGGGCTCCCAAAAGACCACCGGGCTCCTAAAGGGCTCCTGGACCCTCAAAGGCCCTCACCCGGTCCCCAAAGGTCCACCGGGCTCCCAAAGGACCAATCGGCCTTCAAGTGCCCCCAGACCCCCAAAGGCCCTCCCCAGACCCCCAAAGGCCCTCCCCGGACCCCCAAAGGCCCTCCCCCAGTCCCCAAGGGTCCCCCCAGACCCCCAAAGGACCCCCGGCGCCCCAAAGGCCCCTGAGCCCTCATTTTTTAATACTTTTTTATGGCTTTATTATATCTTTTCAGAACAAGTTATTTTCTTAATGTCCATCCTAAACCCATTTTACAAGTTGAAGTACCCATCCTTTTCACCCACAGCTTTACTATACTGATTTTTGAATGCTCCAATACCAAGCAATACTTTTCAAAGGCATTTCAGAACAAGTTCTTTTCTTAATGTCCCTCCTAAACCCATTTTACAAGTTGAAGCATCCATCCTTTTCACCCACAACTTTACTTTACAGCTTTTTGAATGCTCCAACACCAAGCAATACTTTTCAAAGGGCATTTCAGAACAAGTTCCTTTCTTAATGTCCCTCCTAAACCCATTTTACAAGTTGAAGTCCCCATCCTTTTCACCCACAGCTTTATTTTACAGCTTTTTGAATGCCCAACACCAAGCAATACTTTTCAAAAGACATTTCAGAACAAGTTATTTTCTTAATGTCCCTTCTAAACCTATTTTCCAACTTGAAGTACCCATCCTTCTCACCCACAACTTTACTTTACAGCTTTTGAATGCTACAACACCAAGCAATACTTTTCAAATGGCATTTCAGAACCAGTTCCTGTCTTAATATCCCTCCTAAACCCATTTTACAAGTTGAAGTTCCCATCCTTTTCACCCAGAACTTTATTTTACAGCTTTTTGAATGCCCCAACTCCAAGCAATACTTTTCAAAAGGCATTTCAGAACAAGTTATTTTCTTAATGTCCCTTCTAAACCTGTTTTCCAACTTGAAGTACCCATCCTTCTCACCCACAATTTTACTTTACAGCTTTTGAATGCTCCAACACCAAGCAATACTTTTCAAAGGGCATTTCAGAACAAGTTCTTTTCATAATGTCCATCCTAAACCCATTTTACAACTTGAAGTCCCCATCCTTTTCACCCACAACTTTACTTTACAGCTTTTTGGATACCTCAACACCAAGCAATACTTTTCAAAAGACATTTCAGAGCAAGTTCTTTTCTTAGTGACCGTCCTAAACCCATTTTCCAACTTGAAGTACCCATCCGTTTCACCCACAACTTTACTTTACAGCTTTTTGTATACCTCAACACCAAGAAATACCTTTTAAAAAGACATTTCAGAGCAAGTTCCTTTCTTAATGTCCCTTCTAAACCCATTTTATAACTTGAAGTACCCATCCTTTTCACCCACAACTTTACTTTACAGCTTTTTGTATACCTCAACACCAAGAAATACATTTCAAAAGACATTTCAGAGCAAGTTCCTTTCTTAATGTCCCTGCTAAACCCATTTTACAACTTGAAGTACCCATCATTTTCACCCACAACTTTACTTTACAGCTTTTTGGATACCTCAACACCAAGAAATACTTTTCAAAAGACATTTCAGAGCAAGTTCCTTTCTTAATACCTCTTCTAAACCCATTTTACAAGTTGAAGCATCAATCCGTTTCACCCACAACTTTACTTTACACCTTTTTGGATGCCTCAACACCAAGAAATACCTTTAAAAAGGCATTTCAGAGCAATCTTTCTTAATGTCCCTCCTAAACTCATTTTACAAGTTGAAGCACCCATCCTTTTCACCCACAACTTTACTTTACAGCTTTTTGGATACCTCAATACCAAGAAATACTTTTCAACAGTCATATCAGAGCAAGTTACTTTTTTAATCTCCATACTAAACTCATTTTCCAAGTTGAAGCATCCATCATTTTCACCCACAACTTTACATTACAGCTTTTTGAATATCTCAACACCAAGCAATACTTTTCAAAGGGCATTTCAGAGCAAGTTCCTTTCTTAATGTCACTTCTAAACCCATTTTACAAGTTGAAGTACCCATCCTCTTCACCCCCCCAACTTTACATTACAGCTTTTTGGATACCTCAACACCAAGAAATACTTTTCAAAAGGCATTTCAGAGCAAGTTCCTTTCTTAATGTCCCTTCGAAACCCATTTTACAAGTTGAAGCATTCATACTTTTCACCCACAACTTTACTTTACAGCTTTTTGGATACCTCAACACCAAGAAATAATTTTCAAAAGGCATTTCAGAGCAAGTTCCTTTCTTAATGACCCTTCTAAACCCATTTTACAAGTTGAAATCCTTATCTTTTTCACCACAACTTTACATTACAGCTTTTTTGGATACCTCAACACCAACAAATACTTTTCAAAGGCATTTCAGAGCAACTTTTTTTCTTAATGTCCTTCCTAAACCAATTTTACCAGTTGAAGTACTTATCTGTTTCAACACAACTTTACATTACAGCTTTTGGATACCTCAACACCAAGAAATACTTTTCAAAAGGCATTTCAGAGCAAGTTACTTTCTTAAGGTCCCTCCTAAACCCATTTCACAAGTTGAAGCAGCCATACTTTCCACACACATCTATAATTTACAGATTTTAGGATACCTCAACACCAAGAAATACTTTTCAAACACCATGTCAGAGCAAGATACTTTCTTAATGTCCCCTCCTAAACACATTTTAAAAGTTGACGTAATTATCACAGACAAACACCAATATACATTTCATCCATGAGGATATCTCTAGACCCAGAAATTATTTTTATAGACCATTTCACAGCAAGTTATTTTCTTTTTGTCCCCTCCTAAGCTCATTTTCCAAGTTGAAATGCTTATCTTTTTCACCAAAATATTAACTAAACAGATCTTAGGATAACTCAAAACCAAGAACTACTTTTCAATGACCATTTCAGAGCAAGTTATTTTCTTAATTTCCCGCATAATACCATTTTACAACTTTAATAAATTTAATTTTACACAACCAAAATTAATATAAAGCTTTTATGAGAAATAAAAACACAGAAATAATTTTAAAATACCATTTCAGAGCAAGTTACTTTCTTAATGTCCCTCCTAAACCCATTTTACAAGTTGAAGTACTTATCTTTTTCATCCAAAACTATACTTTACAGCTTTTAGGATACCTCAACACCAAAGAATACCTTTCAAAGACCATTTCAGAGCAAGTTACTTTCTTAGTGTCCCTCCTAAACCCATTTTACAAGTTGAAGTACTTATCTTTTTCACCCAAAACTATACTTTACAGCTTTTAGGATACCCCAATACCAAGAAATACTTTTCAAAAACCATTTCAGAGTAAGTTACTTTCTTAATGTCCTCCTAAACCCATTTTACAAATTGAAGTACCCATCCTTTTCACACACAACTTTACTTTACAGCTTTTTGAATGCGCCAACACCAAGCAATACTTTTCAAAAGGCATTTCAGAGCAAGTTCCTTTCTTAATAACCCTTCTAAAACCATTTTCCAAGTTGAAGTACCCATCCTTTTCACCCACAACTTTACTTTACAGCTTTTTGGATACCTCAACACCAAGAAATACCGTTCAAAAGGCATTTCAGAGCAAGTTCCTTTCTTAATGTCCCTTCTAAACCCATTTTACAAGTTGAAGAAGTAATTCTTTTCACCCACAACTTTACTTTACAGCTTTTTGTATACCTCAACACCAAGAAATACTTTTCAAAAGATATTTCAGAGCAAGTTCCTTTCTTACAGTCCCTTCTAAATCCTTTTTACGAGTTGAAGCATACTCCTTTGTCACCCACAACTTTACTTTAAAGCTTTTTGCATACCTCAAAACCAAGAAATACCTTGCAAAAGGCATTTCAGAGCACTATCCTTTCTCAAAGTACCGTTTAAACACATATTCCAGATTGAAGTACCAAACATTATCAGCCACAACTTTACATTACAGCTTTTTCGATACCTCAAAACCAAGAAATACTTTCAAAAGACATTCCAGAGCAAGTTACTTCTTAATGATCCTTCTAAACCCATTTTACAAGTTGAAGTACTTATCTTTTTCACTCAAAACTATACTTTACAGCTTTTAGGACACCTTAATACCAAGAAGTACTTTTCAAAGACCTTTTCAGAGCAAGTTACTTTCTTAATGTCTCTCTTAAACCCATTTTACAAGTTGAAGTACTTATCTTTTTCCCCCAAAACTATACTTTACAGCTTTTAGAATACCTCAACACCAAGAAATACTTTCCAAAGACCATTTCAGAGCAAGTTACTTTCTTAATGTCCCTCCTAAACCCATTTTACAATTTGAAGTACTTATCTTTTTCACACAAAACTATACTTTAAAGCTTTTAGGATACCCCAACACCAAGAAATACTTTTCAAAGACCATTTCAGAGAAAGTTACTTTCTTAATGTCCCCTCCTAAACTCATTTTACAAGTCTAAGTACTTATCTTTTTCACCCAAAACTAGACTTTACAGCTTTTAGGATACCTCAACACCAAGAAATACTTTTCAAAGACCATTTCAGAGCAAGTTCCTTTCTTAATGTCCCTCCTAAACCCATTTTCTAACTTGAAGTACTTATTTTTTTCACCAACAACTATACTTTACAGCTTTTAGGATACCTCAACACCGAGAAATACTTTTCAAAGACCATTTAAGAGCAAGTTGTTTTCTTAATGTCCCTCCTAAACCCATTGTCCAACTTGAAATACTTATCTTTCTCACAAACAACTATACTTTACAGGTTTTAGCAGAACTCAAAACCGAGAAATACTTTTCATAGACCATGTAAGAGCAAGTTGTTTTCTTAATGTCCCTCCTAAACCCAATGTACAAGTTGAAGTACTTATCTCTCTCACCCACAACTATACTTTACAGGTTTTAGCATACCTGAACACCAAGAAATACTTTTCAAAGACCATTTCAGAGCAACTTACTTTATTAATCTCACTCCTCCAAACATTATACAACTTGAATTACATATCATTGTCACCCAACAATAGGCCTAACAGCTTTTTCGATACCTCAACAACTAGACATATTTTTCAAAGACCATTTCAGATCAAAGTCCTTTCTTTATGTTCTTCCTAAAAATATTTAACCCTTTGTCGGACTTATTTTTTTACAAAAAAACTATACATCAAAGCTTTGAGTATACCACAACACAAACAGAAATACTTTTCAAAGACCAATTCAGAGCAAGTTACTTTCTTAATGTCCCTCCTAAACCCATTTTACAAGTTGAAGTACTTATCTTTTTTCACCCGAAACTATACTTTACAGCTTTGGGGATACCTAAACACCAAGAAATACTTCTCAAAGATTATTTCAAAGCAAGTTACTTTCTTAATGTTCCCTCCTAAACCCATTTTCCAACTTGAAGTACTTATCTTTTTCACCCACAACTATACTTTACAGCTTTTAGGATACCTCAACACCAAGAAATACTTAGGTTAGGCTAGATTAAATTAGGTTAGATTAGGTTAGGTTATCCTACGTACGCTTCACTTAGGTTAGGTTAGGTGAAAGACAGGCAAAAAGTTAGGTGAATGGTTCGGTTAGGATAGACTAGATTAAGTTAGGTTAGGTTAAGTTAGGTTAGGCTAGGTTAGCATACGTACGCTTGCGTACGTAGTCTTTCACCTAACTTTTTGCCTGTCTTTCACCTAACCTAACCTAAGTGAAGCGTACGTAGGATAACCTAACCTAATCTAACCTAATTTAATCTAGCCTAACCTAATTATTTCTTGGGGTTGAGGTATCCTAAAAGCTGTAAAGTAGAGTTGTGGGTGAAAAAGATACTTCAACTTGTAAAATGGGTTTAGGAGGATCATTAAGAAGTAACTTGCTCTGAAATGTCTTTTGAAAGTATTTCTTGGTGTTGAGGTATCCAAAAAGCTGTAATGTAAAGTTGTGGGTGAAAAGGATGGTTGCTTCAACTTGTAAAATGAGTTTAGGAGGGACATTAAGAAAAAATTGCTCTGAAATGCCTTTTGAAAGGTAGCCTATTTCTTGGTGTTGAGGCATCCAAAAAGCTGTAAAGTAAAGTTGGGGGGTGAAAAAGTTTGATGCTTCAACTTGGAAAATGGGTTTAGAAGAGGTATTAAGATAGGAACTTGCTCTGAAATTTCTTTTGAAAAGTATTTCTTGGTGTTGAGGTATCCAAAAAGCTGTAAAGTAAAGTTGTGGGTGAAAAGGAAGGGTACTTCAAGTTGGAAAATGAGTTTAGAAGGGACATTAAGAAAAGAACTTGCTCTGAAATGTCTTTTGAAAAGTATTTCTTGGTGTTGTGGTATACAAAAAGCTGTAAAGTAAAGTTGTGGGTGAAAAGAATAGGTACTTCAAGTTGGAAAATAGGCTTAGAAGGGACATTAAGAAAATAACTTGTTCTGAAATGCCTTTTTAAAAGTATTGCTTGGTGTTGGCCATTCAAAAAGCTGTAAAATAAAGTTGTGGGTGAAAAGGATGTGAACTTCAACTTGTAAAATGGGTTTAGGATGGATATTAAGAGAGGAACTTGTTCTGAAATGCCATTTGAAAAGTATTGCTTGGTGTTGGAGCATTCAAAAAGCTGTAAAGTAAAGTGGTGGGTGTAAAGGATGGGTACTTCAATTTGTAAAATGGGTTTAGGATGGACATTAATAAAAGAACTTCTTCTGAAATGCCTTTGAAAAGTATTGCTTGGTGTTGGAGCATTCAAAAATCAGTATAGTAAAGTTGTGGGTGAAAAGGATGGGTACTTCAACTTGTAAAATGGGTTCAGGATGGACATTAAGAAAACAACTTGTTCTGAAAATATATAATAACGCCATAAAAAAGTATTAAAAAATGGGGGCTCAGGGGCCTTTGGGGCGCCGGGGGTCCTTTGGGGGTCTCGGGGGACCCTTGGGGACTGGGGGAGGGCCTTTGAGGGTCCGGGGAGGGCCTTTGGGGGTCTGAGGAGGGCCTTTGGGGGTCTGGGGGGCACTTGAGGGCCGATTGGTCCTTTGGTAGCCCGGTGGACCTTTGGGGTCCGGGTGAGGGCCTTTGGGGGTCCGGGGGGTCCTTTGGGAGCCCGGTGGTCTTTTGGGAGCCCGGTGGGCCTTTGGGGGCCGGGGGAGGGCCTTTGGGGGTCTGGGGGCCCTTTGGGAGCTTGGGGGACCTTTGAGTACCGGGGGCTTCCTTCGGGGTTGGGGTAGGGGGATTGAAACCCTTTGGGGTTGGGGTCGGGGGATCGGAACCCTTTGGGGTTGGGGTAGGGGACCTCACGACGCTGTTAAAATACAACTTGTGTATTATAACGACCACAGAGTTTCACCCTTAAATTCTCTTCTAAAATCATCTTTTAAATCATCTTTTAAAATGTCTCTAACTGTTTCACCGAAATAATTCCATAAAATGGCTAAAACGGCTTCGCCCAAATAATCCCTAAACGTAATTTCAGCGTGTTCCTTTTGTTTGGCATCTCTGCGCTGACACATTTCAAATTATTTGGAAACCTTTTCGCGCGCGAAGATCAAAACATTCGCTCGGAAACGATTCTCTTTAGAAACAACAAATTAATTCCCCTTTCATGCCAATCAATCAATCATGACATCATCTGTCATGTTTGATCTAAACTTTGCCCCGGAAACATTCTCTTGGTAGAACTCCAAAGACATTAATTAACTTGACGTCATCTGTCAGACATTAATTAACCTTGCCCGGAAACAATTTAATTAATGACTCAATAATCCATGAAAGTGAGAAAGTTCCTGTTTTTCCATTCTCACTGACAAAAACCATAAATTGCTGTTGACATCCATGAAAAACATCAAATAAATAGACCAACACACATAACCATCCAAGAAAACAGACATCAATGTGAGAAAATTCCTGTTTTTTCATTCTCACTGACAACAAACAGACATAAATTATGTAAAAAAAAGTTGTAGGTTGCAGCAGGGGTGCGTGATTGGACCTCCTGAGGCATCTCTACTCATTTTGTCCTTTTAATAATAAATGAGATATTTTTGTTTCCTTTACCAAGCAAAATATTTAAACAAGCATACACTATTATGTTTGAAGACACTAATTTGTATGTTATTTATTTGAAATTGTCCATGCGTCTACTGCTAGTGGCTGAACTTTGCGAACTTTCTTGAAAAAATTAAACAAAGTTCCTTTTTTTCCCGACAGCAATAAAGTCAACAAAGTTATCCGAGGAAACCCGTTTATTAACTTTATGGACTGCTTTATTAACTTTATTGACGAGATGAGGGTACAAAATAGGGTGAGGGCATACATTGAGGGGGAAGGGCAATGGTGCCCCTCGTATAAAGAACCATTTACGTTCATTTTGAGTTTTAATGTCAATCTTTATAATAATTTTAATTTTTTTAGTGATTTAAATGTTCTCTTTTAAGCAAGACAAGAAAAAGCTAAAGGCAAAAGAGACGCTACCGACAGAAGCAAGACTGAAAGGGGTGACGAAGAAAGCAACATTGATGCTGCACAATCAGAAAACAAATGAACACACATAAGAACTTGGCGTCAGAGACCTTCAGACCAAAAATAACAAAACAAATCACACGATTATATTGTAATATTTCCTAAGTTATTTTCTTAGTCTATGTCTTAATCAAGAAAAAAACAGGCTGTTCGTTTTAGAACCTGACTGGTTTAGTAACTTTACAGCAACGTATATAACCTTTGTATTCACATTTCCAGTGTAGGACTCAAAATGAGTTGTAGCTGGTATAAGCAAACTTTTAGCAAATCTTGGAAAAGTTGTATTAAATTTTAATTTATTAGTAAAATTTGGGTAATAATTATTACATGTTGTAAATAGGATAATTTATAGATCAGAGTATCATTTTAGTTTTGAGCCAAGGCCCAAGAAGGCTAATTAGCATAGGAGAGGGGCAATTAATGCTCTTTCCCAAAGGATTTGTGCCCTGATTATCTTGAATTTTATTGTTTTACACCCCCCCGTCCCCACCAGGATTTCACTTTGTCTTCATGCATAAAAAAAAACATGCCACACTCCCTACTTTTTTGCGCCACCGTTCGTATAGGATGGAAATCGGTAAAAAAAAAATCGGTATTTAAAAACGAAATTGGTATCAAAGAATACCGATTCTCAGAATATTCTTATCAGAGAATACCAACAGAGGCTAATCCAAACATACGTCATACTTCATTGCAAAGGAACTAGCCTAATGTTAAACGGCTAGTTTTAAATTGCTTATATGTGTCATCAGAGCCAACACACCAGCGCTGACTTATTAATGAACGAACTAGTGACTTCTTACAGAAATAGTAATCTTATACGTCTGTCTATATTAATTAAAAAAACTTTTCCCACAAAATAAGTTTTTCAAAGAAAAGTAAAGAACTCCATTAAACAAAAAATGAGCAAAAATAAAATCAAATAATCTACCAAGCGTGAAACTACCACAAATCAGCATCGATAAATAAATGAAACCAAAAACGAACAGAAATTACAGCAAATAACCGAGTCAAACTCAAAACGAGCAGAAATTAACATAAGTTGGGTGCAAAACCCCTATACTTGCCCAAGGCCAGAACAAAATTTGCACTTTACTGAAAAAATATAAATGTTTTTACTTTTATAACTTCAATAAATCAAATAATATTAACATTTTGATTACTAAATATTAGTATTTGTATATTAAACTGTCAATGCACATTCATTTGTATTTTTTCACTAAAATTTGAATGTTTGGGGGAATAATGGGCGTGAGGAGGGGGGCTAGTTGCCCTCCAATCACTTTTGACTATTAAAAAGGGCACTAGCCACTCCAATTCCCAATCGAATGAGCCCTTTTCGAAGTTTCTACAACTCCTTCGATACGAAGTGCCCTGGTATGAAAAAAAAATATATTGTGCCAACATCGTTCTTTACTTAGGCAGCGCGATCGCGCTGTCTATGATTTATACAACAACTTTCTATATAAACCTTATATGCCCCCAGGGCATGACTTACAACCCTTGCACTGAGGGCTCTGAGGGGCTATCATCCTAAAAGACCTTATTTCCAGAACTTTCAACTACTTTGAACAAAATAGATATCTCAAAATTTTGATTGGATGTGTTTGGGAAAATGGTGGACGTGAGAGGGACGTTAGTTGCTATCCAATCACTTTCAACTATTAAAAAAGGCACTAGCCCTTTCAATTTCCAATTGAATGAGCCCTTTTGAAGTTTCTACGACAGCGCTTTCAATAAAAACTTCATTTTCCCCCCGGGCATAACTTACAACCCTTGCCCTGAGGGCTGTGGGGGAGGGGCTGTCATCCTTAAAGACATACTTTCCAAAGTTTTCAACTACGTTGAAAAAAAATGACTATCTAAAAATTTGAATTGGATGTGTTTGGGGAAAAGGTGAGCGTGAGAGGGGGGTTAGTTGCCCTCAAATCACTTTCAACTCTTAAAACGGGTACTAGCCCTTTGAATTTTAAATCAAATGAGCCCTTTTTCAAGATTCTAAGACAAAGATTTCAATAAAAACCTTATATGCCCCAAGGATATAACTTATAACCCTTGCCCTGAAGACTGTGGGGGGAGTGTTCTGCTCAAAGGTATAATTTCCCGAACTTTGAATGTCGTGGGAAAAATTGGCAATCTCAAAATTTTAATTGGATGTGTTTGGGGAAATGGTGGGCGCGAAGGGGTGTTAGTTGCCTTTCAATCACTTTCGACTATTAAAAAGGGCACTAGCCATTTCAATTTCCAATGGAGTGAGCCCTTTTTGAAGTATATACGACATAACATTCTATACAAACCTTATATGCCCCCAGGGCATAACTTACAGCCCTTGCCCCCAAGGTTGTGGGGGAGTGTCCTCCTCAGAAACGTATTTTCTATTCGGAAATCAACTACGCTGAACAAAATGGCTATCTCAAAAATTTGATTGGATGTGCTTGGGCGATTGAAGGGCGTGGGAGGGGGGGGGGGCTAGTTGCCCTCCAATCACTTTCGACTATTAAAAAGGGCACTAGCCCTTTGAATTTCCAATCGAATGAGCCTCTTTTGAAGTTTCTATGACAACGCCTTCTATAAAAACCTTATATGTCCTCAAGGCAGAACTTATACACCGCGCTCTGAGGGCTGTTGGGGAGTGTCCTCCTTAAGAAAACTTTTTTTCCTTTACTATCAATTGCATTGAAGAAAATGGCCAACTCCAATTTTTTATGTGGTGTGTTTTTGGAAATAAGGGGCATAGAAGGGGTG
This sequence comes from Artemia sp. Qi Xiang Cuo, assembly GCF_049724085.1. Lineage (NCBI taxonomy): Eukaryota > Metazoa > Arthropoda > Branchiopoda > Anostraca > Artemiidae > Artemia > Artemia sp. Qi Xiang Cuo. The sequence goes on from NC_142801.1 coordinate 65,279,830, forward strand.
TTAGTCGCCTTCCAATCCCTTGTGACTATTAAAAAGGGCACTTGCCACTCCAATTTATAATTGAATGAACCCTTTTTGAAGTTTCTACGACAACTTCTTCGATAAGAAGTGCCCTGCTAAAGGAAAAGAATAATAAATAATACATTGTGCCAACATCGTTCTTATATACCCTCAGGGCAGAACTTAAAACCCTTGCCCCGAGAGTTGTGGGGGAGTGCCCTCCTCAAAAATATATTTTCTATCTGGAAATCAAATACGCTGAACAGTATGTTTGGGGAATGATGGGCGTGGGGGGGGGGCTAGTTGCCGTCCAATCACTTTCGACTATTAAAAAGGGTACTAGCCACTCCAATTTCCAATCGAGTGAGCCCTTTTCGAAGTTTCTACGACAACTTCTTCGATACGAAGTGCCCGGTTATGGAGAAAAAAAAATTACACATTGTGCCAACATTGCTCTTTACTTAGGCAGCGCTATTGTGCTGCATATGATACACATTCATAGCAAATAGTCTTCCTCTTAATTCTATGTATGACTTTGGAGTCGTCAACATAAATAGAGGTTAACTCATATAATTTGAAAATATTAGTGCAAATAGTCCCATATATGCAGACATTAATTTGTTTAAACAAAGTGTGTAAGTTGATTTTTTTAGGACAGACCTTCTAGAGCTTTGAGGGGTCCATTATTAGAACTATTGGGTATTAAATTTAAATTTACTAGATATTATAAAGCAATGAAATAATTTTATTGGAAAATATCTTAAAATGGACACTTTCGAACGGGAGTTGCTGCATATAAAATTATTCATAGTAGCCGTGTTTTATACTTACATCAACATTTTGGGCATTGAAATACATTTAAACAGGAACTAATTAATGGGCGTGACCGAGGAGAAAATATCTCTCTGTGACCTAACAATCTTCCTCTTTTTATTTTGGTTATTTACTGTCACGTCTTTTGCTTTAGTCCTGGGAAAAGACTGACGAGTGAATGACTACAATGTTCCCATTTCAAACCTTATCCACTTAGACACGAACGTTCAACGTTCTTGTTTAACTTTTTTTTGACAAAAGACGTTTTGAGGGCGGATGGACGAGTCAAAGATCCCAAACTAAGTGGAGCAATAGCAACCACGATGGCGCCAACTCGAAAAGAGACCGAGAAATGCACTCTGGTGCGTGCACAACAGTGATCTTCGATATGCACATACATCAATAGGACCCCAATAGGAGGATTTCCCAGCCAGTGCAACTATGGAAGATGTCCACCAAAGCTTCGTTTATACCCAATTCACCACAGAGGGTCTAGGAAGAACTAAATTACTTCAAGTTTTAATGGAGTTGCTATACATTACAAAAAAAAATATTAGAACATTTTTGTATTTGTAACCGCTGAAAATATGGTCCTTGACAGTTTTCATACTCTTTCCAATACATGATGCTAGAAAATTAAGCTGTGATTATGTACATAAAAGACAAAACTTTCTATTATATCCACTCAAATTAAGATATTTTTCATGAGCTGGACTGTGAAATAGACTGATTTTTATTGTTTGCCTCCGTCATTTGAAACTAGCGAAAAACTACTAGATTGGCCTAATTTGGAAAGTAAATTCCCCCACTAGTAACTGTTCCTGGCTAGTTGTTTTTGGCGATAAATTTAAATACGCATATAACTTTAGTAAAACTTTGGGTTTTGGCTTTTTCTTAAATTTACTGTCAAATATTTTGTGAAATAAAAACCATTTTTGAAAATCTGGTCAAATAATGACTTAGACCCATTGTTAACACTGGCCTATGCATTAAAATTGATTATGAAAATGGAAGCGTTGTCAAATTTTAAATAACTTCCTTTTCCACTGCTTACGGAAAAGCATTATTCGATACGTTTTATTCTTTTCCAGAAAAAACGCATATATTTTTTTTTTTAATCATAGGCACAAGAAAGAAAAATCACACCGACCTAAATTCTTTTAGATATGACTCTATCTTACAGATATGGGTTTCAATCCACCTTCAAAATTTAGTACAGCTTTAAAGAGTTACAGAAATTTCATTCCTGGCACGCCATGCTAGTCAATTTTTAATCCCAAGATAAAGATTGCATTATTTCAAAAACCTGCTCAATGTTATTAAATTCTTTTGACTGTGAATTCAATTGGGCAAGGCCGTATCCAGAGGAGGGATTTGGGGGGTTTGAACCCCACCCGAATTTTTTTTACCCGTAAAAACGTAACTAAAACGGATATAAACAAATTTTGTATGCGTTTTTTTTAGATTTTTTTGTGTAACCCCCCCCCCTCCGAAAACAATCTTTAAGTAAAACCCCCTCAGAAAAAAAATACTGGGGACAGCCTGGCAATTGGGTAACAGTATGCTGGCAACAATATGTTTGATTGTGCATACGCTACATTGTTAGTGTTACAATGCAAAACGAAAATTACCAAAGATGCATGTTTTCATGTGATTTACTGAGCAATTTAAATGTCGGAATAGAGACAACCTTAATAGAGACAACCGCATAAGCAAAAATTTTTTGGTTAACTTAATCTGCTCTATATTAACACAAATACTAAAAAATTAACTTAATAATAGTTAAGAATTATCACTAAAAAACTATATGATAACAATAGAATAAACATTAACCAATATTTTTGTTTTAGATAAAAAATACCGTTGCTTAAAGACGAAAAAATATAAATATGCTAAGATGAAAACAAAATAAACTACTTCATTGACTTTCTTCATCAGCTATATAAGACAAATACTTTCCAAGATTGATATAAAAATCATTTTCTTTTATTGAAAAAATGTTATAAGTGAAGTTTGAATACATGTTTCATATTTTTAGTGAAAATTCAAAATACGAAATCAGAAAATGCAGGCTAACGACCAAATCCATAGCCCGGCCGACCTCCATTATTATATCCATAGGATGGGCTTCCATTACTATTGCCGTTATAGCCATAATTTCCTTGTGGCCGTTGGCCTGTTGGCCTGTTACTTTGTGGCCGTTGGCCTGATGGCCTGTTACGACGTTGATTTTTTTTTCCTGAAAAATAGAAAACATGAGAGAAAACAATCGTTTTGCGCCAATATTTTTTGCAAAAGTAAAAATATTATAATTGCACAGGAATATTTGAGAAGCAAAGAAGAACCACATGGAAGTGCACTAGCTAAAATGCGTACGTCTTTACTATTTTTACTGTTTATCATTTATTCCAATAACCCAGATTCTATTTTTCATTCCAGAAAATTGAGAAATTATTTACGGATTGCTTTGGGTACCCGACTGACTGACCGTATTTAAAACAGTAGGCTGTACAAAAAGTGCGGTTCAATCCTGCTTTCTAGGGCTGTAATGAGGAAAAGGTCAAGATGGTTAGAGCACGTTCTCCGGATGATGGATGACAGTTTGCCGAAGCTTTTCTTTTTTGGGCAACCATATATGGCTAATCAGAAAGCAGGTCGTTTTCAGTGTTAATTTTTTTCTGAACGTTCATTTAATGCTTATTCTTTCTTTAGAAACCGTTGTCCTACAACTATTTCCAACACTTATGGGCTATAATGAATTTGCTTTATGTTTGGGGGGATCATACACCAGCTTAAAAATCCTTTTTTACAAAAGGCTCTTCTTGACTCAGGGATTTAAGGATGCATGAATCAAACCGATAAAACAAAGTTTTTTAGTCCTTTTTGGGCCCCCTTTTCTGATTAACAATATTTTTTCTCGTGAAGTTTGGGCTCTCATATTTTTATTTTTCTTGTAGGACGTCTTTTAAGTTGTTTTATTTTCTAATTAGGGTGTCTTACGTTTACAGACTGATGGGTATAAATTTTGAACTGATCAGTGCCTGGGAAATTTAGTTACTTGATTTGATAGATGGAACTGCTACTAGCCTCCCTCCCCAAAAATTATAAAGGTTCTATTGAGCCAGATACCAACCTATTAAAATTTCAAGCTGATTGGACATTATGTCTTCCCAGCATATTTTTAGCCCCATTTATGGGGGCCTATACCTCCAAACCTATCGTTTTCACACTAGCGTTTTCTTAGGCCAGTTATTTAGGTGTGTAGTGTTCAAGCCATTAAAAAGCAATTGACTTTCGAGTCCATAAAAAGCTATTCGGCCAATTTTTGGGTCCTGTTTTCAGGGGATCTCCAACATTTTTTTTGTGTATTAGGTTATCTTTGCTCTAGAACTTACGGAAGGCAATAGGAAATGAAAGTTCTAGTTTATTTTTCAAGAGTCAAGAGATTTAAGGGCAACTAGCCCCCCACCGCACCCTTTTTTCCCAAACCCATCCGCTACAAATTCTGAGATAGCCAGGTTTTTAAAAATTTGTTCAAAAATTAGGTAACAATATTTCCGGTATCAACACAACCCCCCAGGGTCCGGGGGGTTGGCGTTGTAAGTGTTGTCCTGGGGGGAAACATAGTTTCACTACAAACAAGAGTTTGGATACTGTCCCTTTCCTTAACTGTAAAAACCAAAAAACTACTGCGTCGTTGGAGCTTCACTGAAAATGAATTATATCACAAATATTTTCTTTTCCAGTTCTTACAACTTTGAAAATAAAAATAAAATAACAGTAAAATAAATTCTTGAGTAGAGTAGTACCTTCCATTTTGACGACTTTATGTTCCATCCTGTTTATTGCGGCCTTTACGTTCCTTCCGGTTTTTCTGGTAATTCTATTCTATAGAAGCTCTACACCTTTTCAAAGAGTGTGAGTAGCCCCTCGCATCTAGGTAATACTTCAATAGAAGCTCTACACCTTTTCAAAGAGATTCAGGTTTCAAAGTTCACTGTCTTTTTGGTGATAAGCCCAAAAAACCAACACGTCTTGTTTCATTGTTATGCAATTATTTTTGTAATGAAAAGGGTAATTACTTCTTTAGTTTACGAGATTTGCGAATTTTTTGCGAAAAGATATTTGCGTAGACGCTTACAAGGGACATTGCTAGAAAGTATTCAATAGCTTAATTGAAAAGTAACAATAGAATGACATTGTGACTTGACCTAGCTTTACCTCGCCGATGTGGTCTGCATAATACGTAAGTAACGTTTGAAAAATATTGTCAATTTAAAAAGAAAGGGATGAAAAGTTTTATGTGGGGGGTGGGTTGCAGAGAGGCGTGAGGTGCACGCGGGTTCAGTGACAGAGGCTCCACTTGCCCGGAGGGAGTTCGCATATCCACTGTGTCAGTTCCCAGGGGGGTTCAGGTGCCTGGGGCCTCTCACTTTTTCTTTTTCGTACATCTGGATCCCTGTTTTCAAAATCACTTTTTCTTCTGAGGCTTGGAGCATTTGGTGACTAGATATTAAACATAATGAAATTAAGCACGGAGGTTCAGTTGTACAGGGGTTTCAGTTATACAGGGGTTCAGTTACATGTGGGTTCTTTGTGTTAAATAAGTAGTTTTTTTATATTTTAAAAGAGCTTTACTGGGATTGAGAGACTGAGTTGCCTAGTTCCATATGATTTTTTTTTACTTGACATTCATTAAAAACGAAATTTTTGTGTTAAATAAGTAGTTTTTTTATATTTTAAATGTACTTTACGGGGATTGAGATACTCAGTTGACTAATTCCGTGTGATTTTTATTTATTTGATGGTCATTAAAAACGAAAATTTTGTGTTAAATAAGTAGTTTTTGTATCTTTTAAAAGAGCTTTACGGGGGTTGAGAGACTCAGTTGCCTAATTCCGTGTGATTTTTCTTTACTTGATGGTCATTAAAAACGAAATATTTGTGTTAAATAAGAAGTTTTTCTATCTTTTAATAGAAATTTACGGTGTTTTATATAATATGATGCATAATTAGTATTGCTTTTTCTTTAATTGTTGGTCATTAAAAAAGAAATTTTATTGTTAAATAAGTAGTTTTTGTATCTTTTAAAAGAGCTTTATGGGGATTGAGAGACTCAGTTACCTAATTCCGTGTGATTTTTCTTTACTTTTTTGTCATTAAAAACGAAAATTTGTTTTTAAATAAGTAGTTTTTGTATCTTTTAAAAGAGCTTTACGGGGATTGAGAGACTCAGTTGCCTAATTCCGTGTGATTTTTATTTACTTGATGGTCATTAAAAACGAAATTTTAGTGTTATATTAGTAGTTTTTGTATCTTTTAAAAGATCTTTACGGGGATTGAGAGACTCAGTTGCCTAAGTCAGTGTGATGTTTATTTACTTGTTGGTCATTAAAAACGAAATTTTTGTCTTAAATAAGTAGATTTTTTATCTTTTAAAAGATCTTTACGGGGATTGAGAGACTCAGGAGCCTAATTCCGTGTGATTTTTATTTACGTGTTGGTCATTAAAAAAGATATTTTAGTTTTAAATAAGTATTTTTTTTAACTTTTAAATGATCTTTACGGGGATTGAGATACTCAGTCGCCTAATTCCGTGTGATTTTTCTTTAAGTGATTGTAATTAAAAACGAAATTGTTGTGTTAAATAAGTTGTTTTTTATCTTTTAAAAGAGCTTTAAGGGGATTGAGAGTCAGTTGCATAAGTCCGTGTGATTTTTATTTACTTGATTGACATTAAAAAAGAAATTTTTTTGTTAAATAAGTTGTTTTTGTATCTTTTAAAAGAGCTTTCAGGGGGTTGAGAGACTCAGGTGCCTTAGTCCGTGTGATTTTTCTTGACTTGTTAGTCTTTAAAAACGAAATTTTTTTGTTAACTAAGTAGTTTTTGTATCTTTTAAATGAGCTTTTCGGGGATTGAGAGACTCAGTTGCCAAATTCCGTGTGATTTTTCTTTACTTGTTTGTCTTTAAAAACGAAATTTTTGTGTTTAATTAGTAGTTTTTGTATCTTTTAAAAGAGCTTTACGGGGTTTGAGAGACTCAGTTGCCTAATTCCGTGTGGTTTTTCCTTACTTGGTAGTCATTAAAAACTAAATTTTTGTGTTAAATAAGTAGTTTTTCTATCTTTTAAAATAGATTTAAGGGGGTTGAGAGACTCAGATGACTGTGTCCGTGAGGTTTTTGTTTACTTGGTGGTCTTTAAAAACGAAATTTTTGTGTTAAATAAGTAGTTTTTGCATCTTTTAAAAGAGCTTGAAGGGGATTGAGAGACTCAGGTGCCTAATTCCTTGTGGTTTTTCTTTACTTGGTAGTCATTAAAAACAAAATTTTCGTGTTAAATAAGTAGTTTTTGTATCTTTTAAAAGAGCTTTAAGGGGTTTGAGAGACTCAGATGCCAGTTTCCGTGTGGTTTTTCTTTACTTGGTGGTCATTAAAAACGAAATGTTTGTGTTAAATAAGTAGTTTTTGTATCTTTTAAAATAGCTTTAAGGGGTTTGAGAGACTCTGTAATGCACTAGTTTTTCAGTAAAGACACTCAATATCCTAAAAGTGTTTAATTCAAACTTTTTAAAACTTCGAAATTTTTCAACTTTATTTATTTTTTTCTTTCTGTACATAACTTAAAATGTCAAAATATGCTTAAAGTTCTAACAATTGCTCTCTGTGATTGGTCAGAGACACGATTTGACTTTCCCACTGGCATTCTATGACCGGTTATTGACAGCGCTCTGTGATTGGTCAGAGACACGATGTGACTTTCCCACTGGTATTCTATTACTGGTTATTGACACAACCTAATCTATTGCATGTATTAAATCAGTATTTTTTACGCAGTGGAACGATAAACACATAAGTCATATCTTTAAAAAAAAAAGTGAAGATGGAACATTTTAATAAAGTGTGTTTACATAACAAGGTTATTGTAGCATTGAATGCCGACAAAGAGAAATATTTAAACTTTGAAACAAGTACAGGTGGTAGCACTATTGGAAATGTATGAATGCCTTGTCATGACATTAAGGAATTAAATTTCTTTGTAATACAGAAAAAATTAAACTCTTATGTTGGTGGTTATGTTAGATTGAGATCTCAATAGATGATTGAACTCAAAGAGAATGACAACATAAAAATAATCGTTTATAATAGAGGACAACTCCTTGATATTGTTTCAGGTAACACATTACCTACTGATACATCCAATCGTCACCTTTCAGGTATTAGCATTCAACGGAAGATCAATAAAAGAAAGGCCTACTCTTCTACTAATATCGTAAACCATATCTTGTCTACGTGCCGAAACTGTTACCTGTGTAAAAATAATGTGATAATAGACAGTGAAATTGTCAGAAAAATAAAAAGGGCATTGTCAAAAAATATCACGATGGACTATAAAGATGAATCGATGAAAAACAAAGCACCAGCAAACGTTACTGACATTGGTCAAACAGTCATTGAACCAAATAATACCAAAGACGAAAAGCATATTGAGCCTTTTGATGAGACACCAGTAAAAATTGTGTATGACTCAAAATGGAATAATGATTATTCTACTGATTACGAACTAAGAGAAGACAATAGCTATAATATCAAGAGAGAACATGGTGAACTATTTTATGGAACAGATTCAAAATGTCCAAAGTTAATTGTTGATATTAATAATGTATCATAATATATTTATTTTATTAATATTCTACATAGCATTATTTCATTAAAAATATATTTTGCATTACATTGTTATGTGTTCATTATTTTTAGAGTAAGCTAGCATATCAAACGTTTAGAATGTCTAATAAAACGTCGGAGATGTAAGAAAAGGAATTTGCATACATCTATTGTCAGACACATGTGGACAAATTTTTTCTTGAATTCACCTCCTGGATAAATAAAAAAATACATTTCATTCAATAAATTATGACGAAACTCTAAGTAAGCTACAAACTCTGTCTTGAAGTTACCTCATGGATACACAATGCAGAAATTTCATTTAAGAAATTATCAAAAATAGTAAGTAAGTAGCAAATTCTTTCAAAAATATGTTAATACGTTTAAGCAATAAATATCTTTAAGCTTAACCCGTCTTTATTCTTTAGAATAGTTTTATTCATTTCATTAAATTATGAAGAAATTGTAAGTAAGTAACAATAGCTTTCTTGAATCCGCTTCCTGTACCCAATACAGATATCTAATGCAAGAAATCATAATAAACTCTAACGTAAGTACTCCAGTATGGATTAAGGACCAAGCGTGAATACACAATTATTAAATTTACTTAAAGAAGATATGAAGGATGTATTAATAGATAACACACTCGTTTTACTTCATGAATACACACTGAAGACTTTTAATTTAAGACCGTCTCAATATTATTAATTACGTACCACAGTCTTCCTTTAATTCGCCTCCGGGGTCAATAAAAAAGACAGTTGATTAAAGAAATTATGAAAAAATTGTAATTCAGTAGAACATTACTTCTTTTATTCAAATGATGAATAAACAAAAAAAGACATTTTGTTATATAAATTATTAAAAATTTAAAAGTAATTAAAAAACTATTTATTTTTTTAATGACTTAGATAAATGTTGTAGAAATTTAATTCAAGAAATTATGAAAAAATTCTCAGTAAGTAGCAATTTCTTTCTTGAAGTCAACTCTTGGATACACAATACGAAAATTTCATTTAATAAATTATTAAAAAAAACAATTTCTTTCTTGAAGTCAACTCGTGGATACAAAAAACATAAATTTAATTCAAGAAATTATTAAACTATTTGTAAGTAAGTAACAAACTATTTTTGTTTTCACCTCTTGGATATACAGTACAGATACTTCATTCAAGAAATTATGAAAAAATCGCAAGTAAGTAACTTTTTTTTCTCTTTATCAAAAACAATTTTCACTTAGCTACACGATGTATAAATTTAATTCAAGAAATTAGGAAAAAAAATTCTCATTAAGTAACAATTTCTTTCTTGAAGTCAACTCATGGATAAACAATACTGAAATTTCAGTCAAGAATTTAATGACTTAGATACACGATGTAGAAATTTGATTCAAGAAATTATGAAAAAATTCTCAGTAAGTAACAATTTCTTTCTTGAAGTCGTCTCTTGGATACACAATGCGGAAATTTCATTCAAGAAATTATGAAAATATTTGTAAGTAAGTAACAAACTCTTTATTTTTTCAAAGTTCATTTTGAATTTCTTTCGTTGAAATGCAAGAGTTGGAATATTTCAGTAGTGTTTGGTTATGGTTTACCTTGTCACAGTTACATTATCTTAATTTTTCAAAGTTCATTTTGAATTTCTTTCGTTGAAAGGCAAGAGTTGGAATATTTCAGTAGTGTTTGGTTGTGGTTTACCTTGTCACAGTTACATTTTCTTGATTTTTCAAAGTTCACTTGAATTTCTTTCATTTAAATGCAAGAGTTGGAATATTTCACTAGTGTTTTGTCGTGGTTTACCTTGTCACAGTTACATTTTCTTGATTTTTCAAAGTTCATTTTGAATTTCTTTCGTTGAAATGCAAGAGTTGGAATATTTCAGTAGTGTTTGGGTTAGGTTTTCCTTTTCACAGGTAAATTATCGATATTTTTAAAATGTCTATGTGAATTTCTTTAGATGAATTTCTAGTGTTGGAATATTTAAGTAGTGTTTGGTTTTGGTTTACCTTGTCACAGTTACATTTTCTTGATTTTTCAAAGTTCATTTTGAATTTCTTTCGTTGAAATGCAAGAGTTGGAATATTTCAGTAGTGTTTGGTTGTGGTTTACCGTGTCACAGTTACATTTTCTTGATTTTTCAAAGTTCATTTTGAATTTCTTTCGTTGAAATGCAAGAGTTGGAATATTTCAGTAGTGTTTGGTTGTGGTTTACCTTGTCACGGTTACATTTTAATGTATTTTCAAATTTCATTTTGAATTTTTTTTCTTTTAAATTAAAGAGTTGTAATATTAAAGTAGAGTTTGGTTGTGTTTTACATTGTCAAAGATAAATTTTATTTATTTTTCAAAGTTCATTTTGCATTTATTTCGTTGAAATGCAAGAGTTGGAATATTTCAGTAGTTTTTGCTTGTGGTTTATCCTGTCACAGTTACATTTTCTTGATTTTTCAAAGTTCATTTTGAATCATTCAAGAAACGTGATTAAACACGTTTTTAAACTACATGCTATTTGCATGCCTTTCCTTGTCACCTTTCCAAACGAGCGGGGATTCCCCGCTGGTTCCTACACATTTCAAAAAAGTGAGCAGTACGAAAACTCCACATTTTCAACCAGACTGGTTTTTTAGACAACACACCCACAGAGATGACACACACACATAGAAACGAGACACACACAGACACAACACACAAACAGAGTCATAGCGAGAGAGATATCCAAAAGTTGGGTTGACCTAGGTTCACTTAGAGTGGCGCGCCACTCTAAGTGAACCTAGGTCAACCCAACTTTTGGATATCTCTCTCACTATGACTCTGTTTGTGTGTCGTGTCTGTGCGTGTCTCGTTTCTATGTGGTGTGTCATCTCTGTGGGTGTGTTGTCTAAAAAACCAGTCTGGTTGAAAATGTGGAGTTTTCGTACTGCTCACTTTTTTTGCAATGTGTAGGAACCAGCAGGGAATCCCCGCTCGTTTGGAAAGGTGCCAAGGAGAGGCATGCAAATAGCATGTAGTTTAAAAACGTGTTTAATCACGTTTCTTGAATGATTCAAAATGAACTTTGAAAAATCAAGAAAATGTAACTTTGACAGGGTAAACCACAAGCAAACACTACTGAAATATTCCAACTCTTGCATTTCAACGAGAGAAATTCAAAATGAACTTTGAAAAATCAAGAAAATGTAACTGTGACACGGCAAACCACAACCAAACACTACTGAAATATTCCAACTATTGCATTTCAACGAAATAAATTCAAAATGAACTTTGAAAAATCAAGAAAATGTAGTTGTGACAAGGTAAACCACAATCAAACACTACTGAAAGATTCCAACTCTTTCATTTCAACGAAAAAAAATTCAAAATTAAATTTTAAAAATCAATATACATAACCCGTGTCACGGTAAACCACAACCAAACACTACTGAAATATTCAAACTTTTGCATTTCAACGAAAGAAATTCAAAATGAACTTTGAAAAATCAAGAAAATGTAACTGTGACAAGGTAAACCACAACCAAACACTACTGAAATATTCCAACTCTTGCATTTCAACGAAAGAAATTCAAAATGAACTTTGAAAAATCAAGAAAATGTAACTGTGACAAGGTAAACCACAACCAAACACTACTGAAATATTCCAACTCTTGCATTTCAACGAAAGAAACTAAAAATGAACTTTGAAAAATCAAGAAAATTTAACTGTGAAAAGATGATCTAAATCCGAACACTTCCGAAATATTCCAACTCTTTTATTTCAACGAAAGAAATTCCAAATGTACTTTGAAAAATCAAGAAAATGTAACTGTGACAAGGTAAACAAACACCAAACGCAACTGAAAAATAAAATAACTAGAATTTCAAGGAAAGAAATTCAAGTGAACTTTGAAAAATCAAGAAAATGTAACTGTGACAAGGTAAACCACAATCAAACACTACTGAAATATTCCAACTCTTGCCTTTCAACGAAAGAAATTCAAAATGAACTTTGAAAAATTAAGATAATGTAACTGTGACAAGGTAAACCATAACCAAACACTACTGAAATATTCCAACTCTTGCATTTCAACGAAAGAAATTCAAAATGAACTTTGAAAAAATAAAGAGTTTGTTACTTACTTACAAATATTTTCATAATTTCTTGAATGAAATTTCCGCATTGTGTATCCAAGAGACGACTTCAAGAAAGAAATTGTTACTTACTGAGAATTTTTTAATAATTTCTTGAATCAAATTTCTTCATCGTGTATCTAATTCATGAAATTCTTGACTGAAATTTCCGTATTGTGTATCCATGAGTTGACTTCAAGAAAGAAATTGTTAATTACTGAGAATTTTTTTCCTAATTTATTGAATTAATTTTCTACATCGTGTAGCTAATTGAAAATTGTTTTTTATAAAGAGAAAAAAAAGTTAATTACTTGCGATTTTTTCATAATTTCTTGAATGAAGTATCTGTACTGTATATCCAAGAGGTGAAAACAAACAGAGTTTGTTACTTACTTAAAAATATTTTCATAATATCTTGAATGAAATTTATGTATTGTGTATCCAAGAGTTGACTTCAAGAAAGAAATTGTTTTTTTTCATAATTTCTTAAATTAAATTTCCGTATTGTGTATCCACTAGTTGACTTCAAGAAAGAAATTGCTACTTACTGAGAATTTTTTCATAATTTCTTGAATTAAATTTCTAGAACGTGTATCTAAGTCATGAAAACAATAAATAGTTTGTTAAGTACTTTGATTTTTTTAATAATGTCTTGTCCAGAATGTCTTTTTTGTTTATTCTTCAGGTTACTACAAAAAATAATTAGCGACTTACTTACAATTTTTCATAATTTCTGTCTTTTATTGCCTTTTTTTATTTACCACAAAGTTGACGTAAAGAAATACTTTACTAATTACTTAAAATTTTTTATAATTTCTTAAATGAAATTTCTGCATTGTGTATACATGAGGTAACATGAGCGTGTTACCTATTTACAATTCCTTCATAATTTCTTGAATGAAATTTCAGTATTGTGTATTCAATAGGGGAAAATAAAAAGGACTTTGTTACTGACTTGCGATTTTATTAGTATTTCTTGCATTAGATATATGTATTGTGTCAAGGAAGCAAATTCAAGAAAGCTCTTGTTACTTACTTAAAATTTTTTCATAATTTAGTGAAATGAATAAAACTATTCTGAAGAATAAAGACGTGTTAAGCTTAAAGATATTTATTGCTTAAACGTATTAACATATTTTTGAAAGAATTTGCTACTTACTTACAATTTTTGATAATTTCTTGACTTAAATTTCTGCAGTGTGTATCCCGGAGGTAACTTCATGACAGAGTTTGGAGCTTACTTATAGTTTCGTCATAATTTCTTTAATGAAATGTATTTTTTTATTTATCAAGGAGGTGAATTCAAGAAAAAATGTGTAACCTTTTGTCTGACAATAGATGTATGCACATTCCTTTTCTTACATCTCAGACGTATTATTAGACATTCTCAACGTTTGATATGCTAGCTTACTCTAAAAATAATGAACACATAACAATGTAATGCAAAATATATTTTTAATGAAATAATGCTATGTAGAATATTAATACAATAAATATATTATGATACATTATTAATATCAACAATTAACTTTGGACATTTTGAATCTGTTCCATAAAATAGTTCACCATGTTCTCTCTTGATATTATAGCTATTGTCTTCTCTTAGTTCGTAATCAGTAGAATAATCATTATTCTATTTTGAGTCATACACAATTTTTACTGGTGTCTCATCAACAGGCTCAATATGCTTTTCGTCTTTGGTATTATTTGGTTCAATGACTGTTTGACCAATGGCAGTAACGTTTGCTGGTGTTTTGTTTTTCATCGATTCATCTTTATATTCCATCGTGATATTTTCTGACAATGACCTTTTTATTTTTCTGGCAATTTCACTGTCTATTAACACATTATTTTTACACAGGTAACAGTTTCGACACGTAGACAAGATATGGTTTACGATATTAGTAGAAGAGTATGCCTTTCTTTTATTGATCTTCCGTTGAATGCTAATAGCTGAAAGGTGACGATTGGATGTATCAGTAGGTAATGTGTAACCTGCAATAGTAGCAAGGAGTTGTCCTCTATCATCAATGATTATTTTTATGTTTGCATTCTCTTTGAGTGCAATCATCTCTGGAGATCTCAATCTCGCATAACCACCAACATAAGAGTTGAATTTTTTCGGTATTCCAAAGAAATTTAATTCCTTACTGTCATGACAATGCATGCATACATTTCCAATAGTGCTACCACCTGTACTTGTTTCAAAGTTTAAATATTTCTTTTTGTCGGCATTCAATGCTACAATAACCTTGTTATGTAAACACACTTTATTAAAATGTTCCATCTTCACTTTTTTTTAAAGATATTACTTATGTGTTTATCGTTCCACTGCTTAAAAAATACTGATTTAATACATGAAATAGATTAGGTTGTGTCAATAACCAGTCATAGAATACCAGAGTGAAAGTCACATCGTGTCTCTGACCAATCACAGAGCACTGTCAATAACCGGTCACAGAATGCCAGTGGGAAAGTCACATCGGGTCTCTGACCAATCACAGAGCGCAATTGTTAGAACTGTAAGCATATTTTGACATTTTAAGTTATGTACAGAAAGAAAAAAATAAATAAAGTTGAAAAATTTCGAAGTTTTAAAAAGTTTGAATTAAACACTTTTAGGATATTGAGTGTCTTTACTGAAAAACTAGTGCATTACAGAGTCTCTCAAACCCCTTAAAGCTCTTTTAAAAGATACAAAAACTACTTATTTAACAAAAAAATTTCGTTTTTAATGACAACCAAGTAAAGAAACACCACACGGACACCGGCATCTGAGTCTCTCAAACCCCTTAAAGCTCTTTTAAAAGATACAAAAACTACTTATTTAACACTAAAATTTATTTTTTAATGACTAACAATTAAAGAAAAACCACACGGAATGAGGAAACTGAGTCTCTCAAACACCTTAAAGCTCTTTAAAATGATGAAAAAACTACTGATTTAAAACAAAAATTTCGTTTTTAAAGACCACCAAGTAAACAAAAACCTCACGGAAACAGGCAACTGAGTCTCTCAAACCCCTTAAAGCTCTTTTAAAAGATAGAAAAACTACTTATTTAACACAATAATTTCGTTTTTAATGACTAACAAGTAATGAAAAAACACACGGAATTAGGCAACTGAGTCTCTCAAACCCCGTAAAGCTCTTTTAAAAGATACAAAAACTACTTATATAACACAAAAATTTCGTTTTTAAAGACAACCAAGTAAAGAAAAATCACACGGAATATGACAACTGAGTCTCTCAATCCCCTTAAAGCTCTTTTAAAATATACAAAAACTAGTTATTTAACACAAAAATTTTTTTTTTAATGACTACCAAGTAAAGAAAAATCACACGGAATCAGGAAACTGAGTCTCTCAAACCCCTAAAATCTATTTTAAAAGATACAAAAACTACTTATTTACCACACAAATTACTTTTTTAACGACCATCAATTAAAGAAAAATCACACGTAATTATGCAACTGACTCTCAATCCCCGTAAAGATCTTTTAAAATAAACAAAACAACTTATTTAAAACAACCATTTCGTTTTTAATTACCATAACGTAAAGAAAAATCACACGGAATTTGGCGACTGAGTCTCTCAATCCCCGTAAAGATAATTTAAAAGTTACAAAAAATACTTATTTAACACAAAAATTTCGCTTTTATTGAGCATCAAGTAAAGAAAAATCACACGGAATTAGGCAACTGAGTCTCTCAACCCCCGTAAAGCTCTTTTAAAAGATACAAAAACTACTTATTTAACACAAAAATTTCGTTTTTATTGACCAACAAGTAAAGAAAAATCACACGGAATTAGGCCACTGAGTCTCTCAATCCCCGTAAAGTTCTTTTAAAAGATACAAAAACTACTTATTTAACACCAAAATTTCGTTTTTAATGACCATCAAGTAAAGAAAAATCACACGGAATTAGGCAACTGAGTCTCTCAATCCCCGTAAAGCTCTTTTAAAATATAAAAAAACTAATTATTTATCATCAAAATTTCGTTTTTAATGACCATCAAGTAAAGAAAAATCACACGGAATTAGGCAACTGAGTCTCTCAATCCCCATAAAGCTCTTTTAAAAGATACAAAAACTACTTATTTAAAACAAAAATTTCGTTTTTAATGACCATCAAGTAAAGAAAAATCTCACGGAATTAGGAAACTTATTCAATCAAACCAACAAAATCTCTTTTAAAATTAACAAAAAACTACATTAAGAAAGGATTAATATATTGTTAAATGTTAATCAATTAAAGAAAAATTACCTTTACTTAGACACCTTATTCTCTCCATCCATATCAAGCTCTTTTTCAATACAAACTAACTCATTATAAAAAACACAATTATAGTTTTTAATTTGACTCACGTAAAAAAAAATCACACGGAAACAGGCCAATGAGTCTCTAAAACCCCGTAAAGCTCTTTTAAAAGATACAAAAACTACTTATTTAACATAAAAATTTCGTTTTTAATGATCATCAAGTAAAGAAAAATCACACGGAATTAGGCAACTGAGTCTCTCAATCCCCGTAAAGCTCTTTTAAAAGATACAAAAACTACTTATTTAACACAAAGAACCCCCATGTAACTGAACCACTGTATAACTGAAACCCCTGTATAACTTAACCTCCGTGCTAAATTTCATTACGTTTAATATCTAGTCACCAAATGCTCCAAGCCTCAGAAGAAAAAGGGATTTTGAAAACAGTGAGCCCGAGTTACGAAAAGGAAAAAGGGATACCCCCCGTGCGCCTTAACCCCCCTTGGAACTGAACCCGGGGATAACCGACACACTCCAGTCCAGTGGATCCCTTTGCACTGAACCCTCGGTCACCTCCCCCAACTCTGACCGCCAACCCAATACGACCCCGGGTAAGACATTTCTTTTTAAATTGTCACTATTTTTAACAAATTAATTAATTATTATGAATACCACCAAGGAGAGGTAAATCTAGGTCAAGTCACAATGTCATTCTATTGTTACTTTTCAATTAAGCTATTGAATACTTTCTAGCAATGTCCCTTGTAAGCGTCTACGCAAATATCTTTTCGCAAAAAATTCGCAAATCTCGTAAACTAAAGAAGTAATTACCCTTTTCATTACAAAAATAATTGCATAACAATGAAACAAGACGTGTTGGTTTTTTGGGCTTATCACCAAAAAGACAGTGAACTTTGAAACCTGAATCTCTTTGAAAAGGTGTAGAGCTTCTATAGAAGTATTACCTAGATGCGAGGGGCTACTCACACTCTTTGAAAGGGTGTAGAGCTTCTATAGAATAGAATTACCAGAAAAAACCGGAAGGAACGTAAAGGCCGCAATAAACAGGATGGAACATAAAGTCGTCAAAATGGAAGGTACTACTCTACTTTCTTGAACTGATGGATCTTTCAACAATTAAAATCATTATATATCAGATATTCAATTTGATGTTGTTCACACTTTCCATGACAGTTCGAAACGCATATAGTTTTCAGTAAAGCGCTAATGACGCAGTAGGTTTTAGACTTGTACAGTGAGAGAAGGAGGCGATACCCAAACTGTTGTTTGTAGTGAAACTATATTCGTCTTTAACAATTTTAGAAAGAACTAATAAACTAAGCTGAATATTTGATGTATAACGATATTAATTGCTGAAAGTTCATCATTTCAAAATTTTACTATAATTTCAATGTTTATTTTCAATATTAAGTACAAAAGCAAATATTTGTAATAAAATTGGTTTTCAGTAAAGCGCCAATGACGCAGTAGGTTTTAGACTTTTGCAGTGAGAGAAGTAGGCGATACCCAAACTGTTATCTGTTGTGATTTTTGTTTGTTTCAAGCTTGATATGCATATTCAATTTAAGTTTCACTCGTATTAAGATTTATTTGTTCATTTACATTAATATCTATTGTATGTTTGTTTGATTGATTGTTTATTTAATTGTTATTCGTTTTAAGTTTCATTTATGCTTCAATAGCAAAATATTTTTTCGTCTTTAGCTTGATTTTCATATTCAATCTAAGCATTACTCGCTTTAAGATCTATTTATTGATTTATATTATTACTTGTTTTATGTTTTTTGCTATGATTGTTTGTTTAATTTCTTTTCGTTTTGAGTTTCATTTACTCCTTACTAGTAATTTCTGGTTCTTTTGGGTTTGAATTTTAACAGGTATTTGTATCAGCCGATCTTAAGTTTAAAATGGCCTTTACTTTTCTTTGAAAAACCTCTTTTACGGAAAGTTTTTTTTAATTAATTCAGAGAAAAAAAGGGATATCTATAAATTTGATGTAATTGAGGATCATGGATGTACATCTGGGAAAAAATGGATCAGAAGGGTCTGGTCATCCCCCATTCTCTTTTGATCTTTAAATCCTACTGGAAATTTTTACTTCCATGAACATTATGTAATTACAATTACCATTTAGTACAGGCAAACTAGCCAAAAATATGGCTCGACCCCAAACAAAATGCAACTGAAATGATTTTTATACTATATTGCAGAGAAAAAAAGCTAAACAACATATTCAAATTGCACATTCTAGGTTGACGCAAAACTAGTTTTTTTTGCTTTTCGTGTCAACTTTTTCAGTTTTTTCTAAAAAAAACTGAACTATCGGTAAATCTTCGTTTTTCTGTATACGAAGTACCATCCTGATATAAAATGAAGAGCTGAGCCGGAAAATGAAAGTAAATTGATATACAATGTACCAGAAAAAAGTTTCATAATCATCAATATGTAATTCTACCCTTCTCATCGTTGCGACTTCTTTTTCACCATAATATCAGAAGGCTACTATTCTGACTTAAAATGATTAGCTGAGCCCCTAAATCAAATTAACCTGATGTAATGTCTGCTAGAGAACCCGTTTCATATTCATCAATATGCACTATTTTATTTTCATTTGACATGTTTGTTTTAGCAATTACTGTCCACCAATTCGTTTATTGTTGGTAAAAAAAAAAATAATAAGTAGGCTAATAAATTATGGTTGGCTCGTTTAAAAGACCAGTTAATGCACAGAAGGCAACTACGTCACTTTCATAACCTTCGTTTGCAAGAAATAATATCAACGTTTCATCCCGCGCTTTGTCGAAGCGATTTCTCGGATAAAACCGTAAGCTAAGAAGTCACAGTTTAAAATTACACCGAGTAATCATTTATTAAGTCGCGTTAATGCCCGTGTTTGATATCTTGCCATCTATAGATACAAAAAAACAATCATTCGATGTATCTGTCACCTAACAAGCTAAAAAAAATTTCACTGCGTCTTATCTCCTTTCCCAGTGACTGGATATTTAAAGGTAAGAGATCATTTTTGTTTGTTATTTCAACCAAAGATCTACAGTCTGAAATGGTAAACTAATGTATCTAACTGTATGTAGTATAATTCTTGGACATTTATATCAAAGAACTGTTTTATAAAAAAAAGTGGGATTCATCGATGAGACTGGAACTGCTCTAGTACAGAACCTTGAAACTGTGGTTCCAATGCTCAGATATGGTATCCGTACTGCGAAATTTCTTAGGAGCCGAACGATCTGGGTCATGGGATCTCCACTTAAAATCTGGTGAGATCTCCACTACCTTATCTGGTGGCATCTGGGCATAACAATTACACAAAATCCTGCTAGCTTTATTTCCAGCATATGGTCGCGCCCAGAAGAACTCATTATGTTGTCTATCGCTCCCTCCAGAACGAGATGTATGCCATTCAACGTTCCTGTAGATTCTGGGCTGGGCTACCCATGGTTCTTGTCATTTATTCAGAACTCATGTGCAGTCTCAAAAAAGCTGGTGGTCTTACCCATGAAAGTGGTATGACAGAGGTTCAAAGGTCTTTTTGGGTTCTGTCTTGATCAGTCTGCTCTACACTAAATCTTCTGAAGGAGGGTATGTCACTGGTTTTCTATGGAACTAGTGAACAACACAAGGACACGTCCGAGCTGAGGCAGCTAAGAAACTGTAAAGACAACCAGATCCTTATCGATTTTACAGGCAGCGCAATCGCGCTGCCTAAGAAAAGAACGATGTTGGCACAATATATTATTATTTTTTTTTCCATACCAAGGCACTTCGCATCGAAGGAGTTGATC
This sequence comes from Artemia sp. Qi Xiang Cuo, assembly GCF_049724085.1. Classification (NCBI taxonomy): domain Eukaryota; kingdom Metazoa; phylum Arthropoda; class Branchiopoda; order Anostraca; family Artemiidae; genus Artemia; species Artemia sp. Qi Xiang Cuo. Next base: position 65,300,499 of record NC_142801.1, read on the forward strand.
GTAGAAACTTCGAAAAGGGCTCATTCGATTGGAAATTGGAATGGCCAGTGCCCTTTTTAATAGCCAAAAGTGATTGGAAGGCAACTAAGATCCCTTCCACGCCCACCATTTACCCAAACACATCCAATCAAAATTTTGAGATAGCCATTTTTGTCAGCGTAGTTGATTTCCAGATTGAAAATATGATTTTGAGGAGGTCACTCCCCACAACCCTCAGGGCAAGAGTTTTAAGTTATGCCCTGGGGTCATATAAGAACGATATTGGGACAATACATTATTTATCATTTTTTTTTTTAGGCCAGGGCACTTCGTTACGAAGAAGTTGTCGTAGAAGCTTCGAAAAGGGCCATTCAATTGGAAATCGGAGTGGCTTGTGCCCTTTTTAATAGTCGAAAGTGATTGGAAGGCAACTAACATCCCTTCCACGCCCACCATTTCCCGAAACACATCCAATCAAAATTTTGAGATAGCCATTTTGTTCAGCGTAGTGGATTTCCAGATAGAAATTATGTTTTTGAGGAGGACAGTCCCCAACAGCCCTTAGTGCAAGGGTTAAAAGTTATCCCTGGGGGCATGTAAGGTTTTTATAGAAAGCTGTGTTGTAGATACTTCAAAAAAGGCTCATTCGGTTGGAAATTCAAAGGGCTAGTGCCCTTTTTAATTGTCGAAAGTGATAGGAGGGCAACTAGCCCCCTTCTCATGCCCACCTTTCCCCCAAAAACATTCAATCAAAATTTTAAGATAGTCATTTTGTTCAACGTAGTTAAAAGTTCTGGAAATTAGGTCTTTGAGGATGACAACCTCCCCCCCCCCACAATCCTCAGGGCAAGGGTTGTAAGTAATGCCCTGGGGGCATATGAGGTTTTTATAGAACGCGTGGACATAGAAACTTCAAAAAAGGCTCATTCGATTGGAAATATAAATGGCTATTGCCCTTTTTAATAGTCGAAAGTAATTGGAAGGCAACTAAAACCCCCTCCTCGCCCACCATTTCCCATAAAACACTCAATCAAAGTTTAGAGATAGCCATTTTGTTCAACGTAGTTGAAAAGCATGGAAATTATGTATTTAAGGACGACAAACACCCCAGAGCCCCCAGAGCATAGGTTGTAATTTAGGCCCTAGGGGCATATAAGGTTTTTATAGATAGAGTTGTCGTATTACTTCAAAAGGAGCTCATTCAGTTGGAAATTGAGAGGGCTAGTGCCCTTTTTAATAGTAGAAAGTGATTGGAGGGTAACTAACCCCCCTATCACGCCCACCTTTCCTCTAAACACATCCAATCAAAATTTTCAGATAGCCATTTTGTTCAACGTAGTAGAAGGTTCTGGGAATTAGGTCTTTGAGAATGAACCCCCCCCCCCTCCCAAAGCCCTCAGGGCAAGGGTTGTAAGTTATGCCCTGGGGGTATATAAAGTTTTTACTGAAAGTGTTGTCGTAAAAACTTCGAAAGGGCTCATTTGACTAGAAATTGAAAGGGCTAGCGCGATTTTTAATAGTTGAAAGTGTTTGGAGAGCGAATAACGCCCTTCTGAGGCCCACCATATCCCCAAACACATCAAATCACAATTTTGAGATTGCCATTTTGTTTAACGTAGTTGAAAGTTCTGGAAATTAGGTCTTAGAGGATGACAACCATCCTAGCAGCCCTTAAGGTAAGGGTTGTAATTTATGCCTCGGGGGCATATAAGGTGCTTATATAAAGCGTTGTCGTAGAAACTCAAAAAGGGCTCATTCGATTGGAAATCGAAAGGCTTATTGCCCCTTTTAGTAGTCAAAAGTGATTGGAAAGCTTGACATTTTTATAGTAAAGATCGATGTGGGTATAATGTATTATTTTTTTTTATTGTTGCTGTTTAGACCAGGGCACCTAGTATCGAAGGAGTTGACGTGGGAACTTTGAAAAGGGCTCATTCGATTGAAAATAGAAAGGGCTGATGCCCTTTTTAATAGTCGAAAGACTGGAGGGCAACTAATCGCCCTCCCACGCCCACCATCCATTTGCCCATTATGTTTAAAAACTAAATGTTGTCTTAAAATTAAAGCAAAATGCACTGTTTTAATGCTACTTCCCAATAAGGCATCTCAGCAGTACCCCAAAAACTAGATTAGTTGATAGTGCCTTTATCCGGAATCCCAGGTTTCAAATAGCAGGCCAAACTATAAGGTCTTAAAAAATGAAAAGGTTTAAAGTATTATTTTCTTGTTCACTGAAAAGACTATGTTAATATAAAACCAACAGAAATTAATAAAAAAAAAAACTTTTCCACAAAATAAGTTTTTCAAAAAAAAGTAAAGAACTCCATTAAACAAAAAATGAGCAAAAATAAAATCAAATAATCTACCAAGCGTGAAACTACCGCAAATCAGCATCGATAAATAAGTGAAACCCAAAAGGAACAGAAATTACAATAGATAACCGAGTAAAAATCAAAACGAGCGGAAAATAACACAAGTTGAGTTCAAACCCCTATGCCTTCCCAAGGCCAGAACATAATTTGCACTTTACTGAAAAAAAATACAACTTAATATACATTGTCAGTTTAATATACATAGGCCTATACTGATATTTAGTAGTCAAAATGTTAACATTATTTGATTTAATGAAGTTATAAAAGTAAAAACGTTTATATTTTTTCAGTAAAGTGCAAATTTTTTGACCTTGGGAAGGCAAATGACAGATGCCGATTTTCGTACATCAGCTGCAGTTTTCATGCTGAAGTCAGCTTCGAAGGAGGAAGTAAGGGTTACTGGAGAAGACGCTCTGCTCATGATATATGGCTCATCAAAAGGGGGAAATCTGAATGAACTCCGCAGGGAAATTTTTAAAAAGAAGGTGACTACTGCTAGCACGCTCGTCCACCCAGAACAGTTACCACCAATTTCTGATGCGTCTAAATTACCCAGTTACAAGGTTTTCTACCAACTTGAGGTATGGAGTGGCGATCCTGATTCTGAACTTAAAACCAAGGAATGGGGTTGGAAAAATAAAGATGACTTTTGTATCCATTGACTAATGACGTCCTACCAGCCCCTCGTCTGCTTCTGAAAATCATGAAGTGCTCCTGTCAACTGGAATGTAGCTCAGCGAGATTTAGCTGCTTTAAAAATGGCTTAGCTTGCACTGCAGCATGTAAAAAGTGCAAAGGGACAATAAGTTCTAACTCTCCAAGAATTGGAAGTTATACCAATGAGGAGAACCTCGAAGTTTAGATATCTGAATTAAAAGAATATGTTTTGAATACTAGTCGGAGTTTGATTCTGTCTTTCATATGTTCATGACGTTGATTCGATAATTTTATCAGATGTGAAGACTAGTCAGTGTGTTGACAATAGTTTATTCTAAGAGGGATTTTAAATGTCGGCCGCTGAAAACAAGTTTCATTGATAATTTCTATTTTCTAAATATTTTTAATGTTTTAATAAACATCTTGCAATCACTTTTTTTTAGGGCGACCCATCAGGTGATGGAGCCAGTGACGATCAGATTAAGGCTAATTATTAGATCTCAAAACCGACAATTTAGACAGCGAAAGATGTTCTGGTAAAAAAAATAGGCGTCACGACGACGAGAAGCGTAACAAACTCATATTGATGACTATGAAACTTTTTATATACCGTACAGCAAATTTGACTCCATTTCCGCAATTATCTCGTCTTTTTACATCGGAGTAATAATTCAGTTCAAGAAAAACGAACAATTACCGGAACTTTTTTTTTTTGTTAAGAAAGTGAGAAAACTGACACGATACGCAAAAAAAACGTGTTTTTGCATCGACCTAGAATGTGCAACTTCGGATATGTTGTTTAGATTTTTCTTTCTCTACAACATGGTGTAAAAATCATTTCTATTGCAATTTGTTTTTGCCAACAATCGACGAATTGGTGGACAAAAAGTGCTGAAAGAAATATGTAAAATGAAAATAAAAAAGTGATATTGATCAATATGAAACGGGTTTTCTAGTAGACATTACATCAGGTTAATTTGTTTTTCGGGTTGAGATCATCATTTCATGTCAGAATTGTTGCCTTCTGATAGTATGGTGAAAAAGATGTCACAACGATGAGAATGGTTAAATCACATATTCATGATTATGAAACTTTTTTCTGGTACATTGCACACCGAATTTGCTTTCATTTTCAGGCTCAGATCTTCCTTTAACATCGGGATGGTACTTCATGTACAGAAAAACGAATATTTGCCAACGCTTCATTTTTTTTTTAAAAACTGAAAAAATTGACACAAAAAGCAAAAAAAAAACTAGTTTTCGTTGACCTAGAATGCGCAACTTTGGATATGTTGTTCAGCTTTATTTCTCTACAACATGGTGTAAAAATCATTTCTGTTACAATATGTTTGGGGTCAAAGTCTAGTTTACCTGTACTAATTCCTAAGATTACCATTTCCGTAATAACCCGTTGGATTTTTTCTTTACTAAGTCAGCGCTAGTGAGCTTGCTTTGGTCACACATTATAGCAATTTAATAGCCAGATGTTTAAAAGTAGGGTTCTATCTTTTGAAGTAACTATGAGAAACATTTGGAAAGATATTGGTATTCTTTGATTATCGTTTATAGTGTTTTCAGGAAAATAGCGTGCAAAAAGAGCCTTGACATAGGACGATAAATTTACCTTGTTCTTCATTCAGACATAATATCCATCAGTTTGTTACTTACAAAAGTGTCTATGCAGCAAGTTAGCATCGGATGCTATACCAAGCTAAATTTGCTTCAACTTAATTCTAAATAGTCTTTTTAATTCACTTGTGATGCACAGTTTGTCATCAGAACAAGTTTTCACCTCTCTTTCAGAGAAAGAGTTTATGTGTTTTTTTTATAAGATTTTGAAATTAGAGACCTTACCTTTAATGTTTCTTAATTGCTTATGCTTTTTCTTTATATTTGCCAATAATTAGATTTGCTGTGTTTAAAGTTTGGTGTTTTAATCTCTGTTATTTGATTTGTCTGTTTATAAAAGAAAGTCCTTAGAGACCCAATCTTCAAAGTTTTTAAGAGATTCTGGGATTCTAAAACATAAATTACTCCAAAACACAAGCCGAAAAACCAAAAAAACAACAAAAGCTGTGTTATAGGGATTCTAAAAAAAAACACAAACACAGAGATTATAAAAACAAAGCGTAAGAAACACAAACTATTAAGAAGTATCTATCAAACGAGGAAAGAAAACAAGCAAAAGACATAGGAGCAGAGAGAGAGAGAGATATTATGAAGGGAGAGAGAGAGGGGGAAGGAGAGAGAGAAAGAGAAAGTAAAAATGCTGAACACCTTTGTTTTTCGCTTTATTGCAATCTATTTTGGTCTTTGAATGAAATTTTATAAGCCTTTCTCTTCTCCCCTTGAAAGATTTCCCAAGCACTACTTGTAAAAACAATAAAATCAAAGGGTTTTTAGTATTTAATCTCCAAATCCACCAAAATATGATAAAGGTATTTTATGGCAAATGGATCGTATATCAGAGGCAACGCTGTAGCGTTGCCTATAGTAAAGGCCATACGGCTCCAATGTTTTATCCTCCTTCCTCCTTTAATGTTTTATTATTATTTATTATTTTTTTCTTTCCCAGAGGCACTTCATATGGAAGGGGTCGTCGTAGAAGCTTCAAAGGGGGCTCATTCGATTGAAAATCGAGAGTTCTAGTGCCCTTTTTAATAGTCAAAAATGATTGGAGGGCAACTAGCCCCCCCACGCCCATCATTCCCCCAAACAAATCCAATAAAAATTTCGAGATAGCCATTTTATTCAGCGTAGTTAATTTACAGATAGAAAATATATTTTTGAGGAGGATACTCCCCCCCAACCCTCAGGGCAAGGGTTTTAAGTTATGCCCTGGGGGCATATAAGGTTTTTATAGAAGGCGTTGTCAACTTCAAAACAGGCTCATTCGATTGGAAATTCAAATGCTAGTGCCCTTTTTAATAGTCGAAAGTGATTGGAGTGTAACTAGCACCCTCCCCCCCACGCCCATCATTTCCCCAAACACATCCAGTCAAAATTTTCATAACCATTTTGTTCAGCGTAGTTGATTTCCAGATAGAAAATATATTTTTGAGGAGGACACTCCCCCAAAACCCACAGGGCAACGGTTTTAAGCTATGCCCTGGGGGCATATAAGGTTTTTATAGAAGGCGTTGTCGAAGAAACTTCAAAACAGGCTCATTCGATTGGAAATTAAAGGGCTAGTGCCCTTTTTAATAGTCGAAAATGATGGGAGGGCAAATAGCCCCCCCCCCACTCCCATCATTTCCCCAAACACATCCAATCAAAACTTAGAGATAGCCATTTTGATTAACGTATTCGATTTCCAGATATAAAATATATTTTTAAAGTAGATACTCCCCCAAAAACCTCGGGGCAAGTGTTGCAAGTTATGCAGTGAAAGCACATAAAGTTTATATAGAAGGAGTTGTCTTAGAAACTTCAAAAAAGGCTCATTCGATTGGAAATTAAAGGGCTAGTGCCCTTTATAATAGTCGAAAGTGATGTGAGTGCAACTAGCCCCCCCCCCCCGACGCCCATTTTTTCCCCGAACACATCCAATCAAAATTTTGAGATAGCCATTTTGTTCAGCGTAGTTGATTTCCAGATAAAAAATATGTTTTTGAGCAGGATCCTCCCCCACAACCTTCATGGCAAGGGTTGTAAGTTTTGACCTGGGTACGTATAAGGTTTTATATAAGTTGTTGTCGTAGAAACTTCAAAAAAGGCTCATTCGATTGGAAATTCAAAGGACTAGTGCCCTTTTTAATAGTCAAAAGTGATTTAATGGCAACTAACCCCCCTCTCACGTCCACCTTTTCCCAAACCCATCCAATCAAAATTTTGAGATAGCCAGTTTATTAAACGTAGTTTTAAGCTCTGGAAATTAGGTCTTTAAGGATGACAACTCCCCCACAGCCCTCAGGGCAAGGGTTCTAATTTAAGGATTCTCCAAATCCTTCCTATTATTTCTTATGGAAGGGATGCTCGTATAAACTCTGGAGACGTCTCATTTGACTGAAAATTGAAAGTTCTTGTTCACTTTTTAAGAGTCAAAAGAGATTGGGGGGTGACTAGCCCCTCCTCCTCCACGCCCTAAATGCATCAGATAAAAATTTTGAGACAGACATTTTGTTAGAATAGTTCAAAGTTCTGATAACAAAAAACTCCAGTGTCGACACAGCCCACCAGGGCCCGGGGATAGGCGTCGTAAGTTTTGCCCTGGGGCATGACTTATTAAAGGAGGTTTATAACTTATGAGAAGGGGTTTTGTATGGGAAGAACACATAGGAAATCTATTATAATTATCCAGTTATAAGGTTAAAATACATACTCTGAGATAGATGTAAAATTGCTTTGGCACACAAAATCCTATTAGGGTCAATTCCAAACAGTCATGATCCCTTTGTGTCAGCAAGTGAAATGGTCTAAACCCCCTTATTGGAGCTATTTTTTCAATCCATTCATTGTTGTCAATCGCTGTCCACAATTTTATGCAAGCTGTCTATTGTTCATATATAAGGTTTTTATCAAAGAGGTAATCGTATAGAATTTGAAAAAAGCCTCATTCGATTTAAACTGAAAGTTCTAGATCCGTTTTTTAAAGTCAAGAATAAACGGACAGTAAATCCCCCCCCTCCCCATGTCATAAAAACTTGAAACTTTTTTCAATCTAAAACGAAAAATAATTAATTAAAAAAAACTTTCCGAAAAATAAGTTTTTCAAGTATAATTAAAGGTCATTTTAAAATTAAGCTATGGATATACAAATACATGTTAAAATTCAAACTAAAAACGACCAGAAATTACTATTAAAGAATAAATGAAACCCAAAACGAACAGAAATTAAATAAACAATCATAGCAAAAAACATACAACAAGTAATAATATAAATGAATAAATAGATCTTAAAACGAGTGAAACTTAAATTGAATATGCAAATCAAGTTTGAATCTAATAAAAATAACTACAAACAAGAGTTTGGGTATCGTCTCACTGCAGAAGCCTAAAACCTACTGCGTCATTGGCTCTTTACTGAATACGAATTGTATTACAAATATTTTCTTTTGTACTTAATATTCAAAATAAACATTAAAATTACACTAAAATTTTGAACTGATGAGCTTTCAGCAATTAATATCATTATGCATCAAATATTCAGTTTAATTTATTCGTTCTTTTCAAGATTAGTCAAGACAAATATAGTTTCACTACAAACAAAATTTGGATACCACTTCTTTAACTGTAAAAACCTATAGCCTTCTGCGTCATTGGTGCTTCACTGAAAACGAATTACTATTATATTACAAATTTATTGTTTTCCAGTTCTTACAGCATTGAGAATGAAAATAAAATTAAAGTAAAAAAAAAAAAATCTTGAACTGATGGATCTTTCAACAATTAATATCATTATATATCTAATATTCAATTTGATTTTGTTTATACTTTCTAAGACTGTGCAAGACTCATATAGTTTTGCCTTTTTTTTTAACTCTGCCATTTTTTCTAACTAATCGTGTTGGTTGGTTATGAAAACATTCTATGGCTTCTAGGCTTTTCTATTTGAGCGGAAAACTGCACCTCAAACTTTGTGGAACATGCATTTTCTTGCATGAAACACCAAAATATAATAAAATGTCAAGTTTCGGAGTGTTCCACCACTCGCAAGCAGGTGCCATTGGTATTTTTGAGTCCGTATGGTCAATTTAGGGGGTGGAGGGTAGGCTAATTCTCATAGCAGCCCCATTCCGTCTTGGTATGATTCACACTTTCAACACCTGGCGTCCGGACTATCATATAATCTACCAAGCATACAACTACCCCAAATCAGTATCAAGAAATAAATGAAACCCAAAACGAACAAATATTAAAATAAATATTAGAGTCAAACTCAAAACGAGCATAAATTAATAAGAGTAGGGTTCAAAACCCCTATGCTTTCTAAAAGCCAGAATATAATTTGTACTTTACTGAAAAAAATTCAAATGAGTTTACTGAAAAAAACATGCGCATTGTCAATTTAATATACATATGCTGATATTTATTCCCTAAAATCTTAATTAATGAAAGAATTATTTTCAGTAAAGCGCCAATGACGCAGTAGGCTTTAGGCTTCTGCAGTGAGACGATACCCAGACTCTTGTTTGTAGTTATTTTTATTCGATTCAAACATTATTTTCATATTCAATTTAAGTTTCACTCGTTTTAAGATTTATGTATTCATTTACATTAATATATATTGTATGTTTGTTCGCATTGATTGTTCTTTAATTTATGTTTGTTTTAAGTTTCATTTATACTTTAATAACAAAATATTTGTTTTTGTTTTAAGCTTGATTTTCTTATTCAATCTAAGAATTACTCGCTTTAAGATCTATTTATTCATTTATATTATTACCTGTTCTATGTTTTTTGCTATGATTGTTTATTTAATTTCTGTTCGTTTTGGGTTTCATTTATTCTTCGATAGTAATTTCTGGTCGTTTTGAGTTTGTATTTTAACAGGTATTTGTATCTCCTGAGCTTAAGTTTAAAATGGCCTTTACTTTTCTTTGAAAAACTTATTTTTCGGAACGTTTTTTTTTAATTAATAATATCAAAGGTTATTTTGATACAAGTGAGAACAGAAATTGGTGCTAGATTCAAAAAGTAAGAAATTTCAGCCCCATCGAACTTTCAATTTTTTTTTAGTGACGTAATTTGCTTTTAACTTGAAATTAGTATCTCTGGGTGTAATTTGACTTTAAATATATTATTTTAAGTTGAATCTAGTTTCGAACATTTGACAATCGTAAGAATTAAATTTGAAATGATTTACTTTAAAATCTTTAAATGACCAAAAACTAAAAGCAGTAAAATAAATTATACAGAAGTTAAAAAAAAACTGATGTGAAATTTCAAATCAGAAGACCAAACATTATAGGACCAAGGTAGTTTTGAAATATTCTATTCACAACAAATTTCTGTGTAATAACTGACCAAGACTTTGAAATTTAAGTCTAAAACTTACATTTTACAGCAGAAAATGCAATTAGTAACACCGTAGTGGCATTTAGCACAATTCATAAAACTATTTTGGAAATAAGTTCAACAACACAGATGGATTTTGAAATATATGAAATAAAAAAAAAAGAAGTTTTTTTTAACTGAAAGTAAGAAGCGACATTAAAGCTTAAAACGAACAGAAATTATTCCGTATATTAAAGGGGCTGTCCCCTCCTCAATGCCTCGTTGTTTACGCTAAAGTTTTTTATATTGTTTTAAAAAATAAAGTTGTGTGACAGAGTCAAACTTTAGCGTAAAGAGCAAGGCGTTGAGGAGGGGACAGCCCCTTTTATATACGGAATAATTTCTGTTCGTTTTAAGTTTTAATGTCGCTCATTACTTTCAGTTGAAAAAACTTGTTTTTTTTATTTAATTTCTGAACGTTTTTGAATTATTGGAGCTTTGATTTTGGCTCACCGTAGATGAATAATCAGAATGAAACTTGTAAATTAATTTTACTTGTTTTGGGTAAATGGCTTTCTCGAAATTTTGTTCTGACGTAACTTTCGAATTAACTTACGTAACGAACTTTTATATTTGTACGTTTTTATTACGATTATTAGGGAGTTTACCCCTAGTCAATACCTCGAGCTTTACGCTAAAGTTCGAATTTTGTTCGGATCATAAACCCTGAATCACAAAGGCTGGTTAATTAGAATAGATAGCTCTTTTGAAAGTACTAAAAAAACTTTAGCCTAAAGGGCAAGGTATTGAATAGGGGGCAAATCCCTCATATATATAATCATTTCTGTTTGTTATAAGTTTCAATGTTACTCCTTATTTTCAGTTGAAAAAACTTGTTTTTTTTATTTAATTTCTGATCTTTTTTTGAATAATGCCGGGAAATCTGGCGCCCCTTTCATAGAAAATTCCCTTCCCCCAAAGAAATATCCTACATGGAAAGATCCTCCCCCGTAAACCTCTCCTGTGACCCCCCCCCACCTGAAAAAATCTCTCTTGAAACGTCTGTATACTTCCCATTAACCAATACTATATGTAAACAATGAGCAAAGTTCATAACTTTCAGCCCTTCCGCCAGGAACTGTGGGGGATTAAGTCATCCTCAAAGACATATTTATTAGATTTTCGGCTATGCTGAAAAAAATGGCCATCCCAAAATTTTGATTGGGTGGCTTCGGTAAAAAAAATGAGCGTGGGAGGGGGTCTAGTTGCCCTCCAATTATTTTGGTCACTTAAAAAGGGCACTAAAACTTTTAATTGCCATTCAGATGAGCCCTGTCACGATATTCTAGGACTACTGGATCGATACGATCACCCCTGGGAAAATTAAAAAAAAAGAGAAAAAAAAGAAAGAAACACGCATCCGTGATCTTTCTTCTTTCAAAAAATACAAAATTCCTTTTTTGCAGGTAGGAGCTTAAAACTTCTATAGTAGGATTCTCTAGTACGCTGAATCTGATGGTGTGATTTTCATTAAAGTTCTATGACTTTTAGGGGCTGTTTTCTTCTTTTTTCGAAAATAAGACAAATTTTCTCAGGCGCGTAACTTTTGATGGGTAAAATTAAACTGAATGAATCTTATATATTTGAAATCAGCATAAAAATTTGATTCTAGTGATGTATCTATTGGTATTAAAATAACGGTTTTAAGGGTTTTGGTTACTTTTGAACCGGGTCGCTCCTTACTTACAGTTCGTTACCACGAACTGTTTGAAAATGGTATCTTCTACTACTTACGAAAAGAAAGGTTGACGCCTTAAAGTTCAGAACAAGAGCATAGAAATTATTGTAAAAGAAGGGATGGATTCACAAGTTTTATTTCTATGTACCTTAAAGTTTGAACAATCTAAACAAAGTAAGCTATTAAAATGAAGAATCAAAATTTTATATAGTATTAGTCTACAATTGTGTCAACTTACAAGTGTAGCAGGGGGACGAGAATACTTAAAAAAATCATAAATAATTAAATTCTGATGGGGCGGTGATTATTTTTTCTGGTGAGAAAAACAACTAAGTATATTACAAAATGTATGGGGGGGGGACCTGCATATAAACATTCTTGATTCCTGATCCAACAAAACTGTTGCTTTAATTGGTAACTTATGCGGTTTGTATTTAACTCCTAATATTGGTTATCCAAAGTGTATAAAAAAAATCAGCATTTCTAGTATTTGCTAAGAATTGAGAATAAAAAAGCGTTATATACGATACCCAAAATTATCAAACCAGTCATGTTGTCAAACGTAGTTTCTTATTCATTTTCTGTTCGTTCTTTTGCTATTGAGACCCGCTGCATGAAACTATCTTAAATACCTGAACTTTTAAAAATGGATCTACCGCCCAAGTTTGGTCTAATATGACATAAAGAAAAATTATGCATTTTTGTATGCTAATTTTAAATAGGTAAGCCTCATTAATTTTGAATTTGCTTATCAAAAGTTAGGTTTATATTTAGACTAATCAAATTCCAATATTTGGTCATATAGAAAAATTTTGTGACATGACTGAATAAATAGTTTTATTATTTTAATGAGATATATTAACCAAAAGACATATCTAACCAACATCCCATTGCATTCCATCCCCCCATTACACTTTCTGGCTGAAGGACCTTTAGACGGCGATCAGCACCACCGGTTCGGACCTTAAGCGTCTAGTGCCACATTCTTTACCTTTTTTTTTACCATTACCAAAAGAAGGTCTCTGACGCCTAATTCTTATGTGGGTATGTTCATTGTCTGACGGTACCGTAGCAACCTTTATTTCTTCACCACTGACTTCCAACTTGCGTGCATCAGAAGCCAACCTTTTGTCTCTAGCTGATTCTGGTCTTGCTGAAAAGAGAGACTTTTTAAAATGACATTAAATTAAAAAAAAATTGTTTCAATTGAAAGCGTAGACTGAATTACTAAAATCCCTAAACGAACATAAATTATCCTCTATATAGGCGACACAGCTGCCTCCTCGGCCCTTACCCTTTATACTAATGTTGAACTAATCCCTAAGGGAAAGACAAGCCGAGGTGGTTAGTGCGTTAGACTTGTAACCCTTTGTCCTTGAAGACAGGGGATCCATTCCACGTTTCGCTGGTTATTTGGCTTCGAACTCGGGTCAGTGGCGTGGCTCTCTAAGCTTAGGCAGAGTCAACCCAGCTCTAAATGGGTACTTGGAAAAAATATAAGGGCTGGTAAAGAGGAAGGCAGTGTGAAAGCACAGAATTGCTGGCCCCAGCCCCCAATTGCGCCTCCTGGCTGAAGGGTAATGAAAATGAAATCAGCACCACCAGTAAGGATTGTAAAATCCAGTATCGAATTCTTTACCTTTAATTGAAAGCATTTCGATGTGCAAGAAATGTAGGCAGCAAACAATTGCAAGTATTGATCATACTTCTCTTTCATTGTCGCATTTGTTCTTGAAGTATGATGGAGAAAAGTAAAACCCAGCATAGCGAGTGGGGATGAACTTCTCATATATAAGATAATTTCTGTCCGTTCTTAGTTCTAATGTTACTCTTTACTACCATTATATATGCATAAACATGTTTTACCAAATGATAGTAAAGAATGACATGACAACTTAAAATAAACAGAAATTGTTCTGTACATCCAGGGGCTAAGATAAGATGTTTATTCCTGAGAAATCAAACTGTTCGTGGTAACGAACTGTAAATAAGGAGCGACCCGGCTCAATGGTAACCAAAACTCTAGAAAACGGGTTTTTGATACCAACAGATATATCAAAAGAATCAGATTTCAATGCTGATTTCAAATATATAACTTTCATTAAGTTTAGTGCTACCTATTAAAAGTTACGCGCCTGAGAAAATTTGGCTGATTTTTAAAAAAAGGGGGAAAGACTCCCTAAAAGTTACAGAACCTTAATGAAAATCACACCATCATATTCAGCGTATCAGAGAACCCTACTGTAGAGGTTTCAAGCTCCTATCTACAAAAATGTAGAATTTTGCATTTTTTGCCAGACGTAAGATCACGGATGCATGTTTATTTGTTTTTTTTGTTTTTTTTTTCCCAGGGGAGATCGTATCGAACCAGTGGTCCTATAATATCGTGGAAGGGCTCATTGGAACGTAAATTAAAAGTTCTAGTGCCATTTTTAAGTGACAAAAAAATGGAGGGCAACTAGGCCCCCTCCCACGTTCATTTTTTTCCTAAAATCACCCGATCAAAATTTTGAGATAGCCATTTTGTTCAGCATGGTCGAAAATATGATAACTATGTCTTTTAGGATGACTTAATCCCCCGAAGCCCCCAGGGGGAGGGCTGAAAGTTATCAAATTTACCCAATGTTAACATATAGTATTGGTTATTGGGAAGCATACAGAAGTTTTCAGGAGGTTTTTTTTCTGGTAGTGGGGGGGGGGTAGGGGGTTATGTTGGAAGATCTGTCCATGAAGGAAGTTTTCATGGGGGAAGGAAAGTTGCCATGAACGGGGCGCCGGACTTGCCAGCATTATTTATTGGTTATTGGGAAATATACAGACATTTTCAGGAAGGATTTTTTTTGGAGGGTGGGGCTGGAGGAGAGGGTTACTCGGGAGAATCTTTCTGTGGAGGATGTTTCTTTGGGGTAAGGGACATTTCTATGAAGGGGGCGCCGGATTTCCAAGCATTATTTAAAAAACGATCAGAAATTGAATTTAAAAAAAACAAATTTTTTTTTCAACTGAAAATAAGAAGCAACATTAGAACTTAAAACGAACAGAAATTATAACATATATGAGGGGGTTCTCCCCCTAGTCAATACCTCGCTCTTTACGCTACAGTTTTTTTTAGTGTTTTCAAAAGAGCTATCTATTCTAATTAAAAGGTCTTTGTGATTCAGGGGTTTGTGAATTATTTTTTTTTTAACTTTTAAAATAAAGAGCGTGGTATTGGCTAAGGAGAGAACCCCCTCATATACGTAACAACATATACGTAATAAAAAAAACAATAAAAACAACAAGCGATACGGCTCAATAGTAATCGAAACTTTTAAAAACAGAATTTTGATGTCAATAAATGTATCAAAAGAATGGGTTCAAAATGCTGATTCTAAATATATAAATTTTATTAATTTTAGTATTACCCATCAAAGGCTACGAGCCTGAGAAAATTTACCCGATTTTTTAAAGACGGGGGAAATATCCCCTACAAGTAAAATTTTTTTAATGAAAATCACACCGTCAGATTCAGCGTATCAGAAAACCCTATTACATAGGTTTCAAGCTCATATCTGCAAAAATCTGCAACTTTGTATTTTTTGCCAGAAGAAAAATATACGAATATATAAGTTAGTTACGTAAGTTAATTTGTAAATTACGTCATAACCAAATTTAGAGACATCCATTTAGCAAAAGAAAAGTAAAATTTTTATGCAAATTTTGTTTACTTATTCAATGACGGTGGGCCAAAATAAAAGCTGCATTAACTAAAAACGATCAGAAATTAAATAAAAAAATAAGTTTTTTAAACTGAAAGTAAGGAGCGACATTAAAACTTAAAACAAACAAAAATAATTCTGTATATGAAAGGGACTGTCCTCTCCTCAAAGCCTCGCTCTTTACGCTAAAGTATGACTGTCTCACAACTTTACTTTTTAAAAAAATAAAAAACTTTAGTGTAAAGAGCGAAGCTTTGCGGCGAGGACACCCCCTTTCATATACGGAATAATTTCTGTTCGTTTTAAGTTTTAATGTCGCTCCTTACTTTCAGTTTAAAAAACTTTTTTTTTATTTAATCTATATCAAGTGCCCTGATCAGCCTAATCTGCACTTTAGATTAAAAGAACACACAGACACACACACACACTCACACAAAAAAAAAAAACAAGCAAATATAACAATTAGAAACAATTATCAAAATTAAAATATCGTAAGTAAAGATCTGAAGTAAATTAATTGTTAATATTGTTGACTTTTAAAGGTTGACTGTCATCCTTATCCGACGCTCCAGCAGCGTCAAAAAAGCTGTCCACAAAATCAATTTACCGTTTTCCTCATACAACTTAGTTGACTTTATGCCGTAAGAAAAAAGTTGAACTTTATTTAACCTTTTCAAAAGAGTCCGCAGAGTTTAGCCAAAAACAGAAGACTTGTGGAAAATTCCCAATAAACCAAACAGAAACAAGGGTCTGCATATATAATTGTGTATATTTGTTAAAATAATTTGCTTGGTAAAAGAATAAGAGTTAAACCAAATAAATTTCATCCAAGCCTTGCTTATTAAAAAGAAGAAAATGCTTAAGAAGATGGTGTTTTCAGATCCATGTCTGGTTAATTCAGTTACTTGCTATGAAAAATTGCAGTAAAGTCAAAAAGGTGAAGTTCTTGTGTAAGCGGGACCAACTTTACAGTGCTCAATTTCATGATAAACTTAATTAACATTGATGATACCGGACGAGCCCTGCATTAGTCACAGTTTCATCTGATACTTCCTCCATGGTATGTGTTATTTTTTCTATTCTTCTGTTGAAAGATGTCTCTAAGACTGTTAAATCTTCACCAAAATTCTCTTTTATCAGATAAATCGACACCAAGGCTATTTATCTTTGCGAGAAATTAAATTGGCTCTAAAAAGGCTCCCTGGTGTACAACGTTATAAATTTGGAAGGGATCAAAATATGCATTAAGGTATTAGACAACTTGCGATGTATCAAAGTGAAAAAAACACAATTATTCTAATTAAAAAGGGTCCAACTTGAAGTTGATTTAGTAGTTTTTTCACTAATGATTTGCGGTTAATTAAATAAAAAGTTTTTTGTGAATCAAAAGCATTTTTAGTTAGGTATTTGCTTTTTTCAAGCCAGTTACATATTTTGTCTTTAAGGTGAACAGAATAGCGGGTGGCCGACATAGAGTGTAAGCATCAGGATTGCCTCTGGTCAGTATTTGAGATTATTTTTATTTTCAACCAGTCAGTTAAAAAGCTTCTATATAATTTGGAGAAAATTAGAGTAAGTGTAACGAGTTGGAAATGATGAAAATCTTACCTGTTACCTTTCTTTTTTACGGGAGCAATAAAACCTAATTTCCAACAGTTTGAGAATTTATATTTAGGGGTATTTTCAATAAATATACATTTTTAAATATTGTCAATAAAGGTTGAATCGGAATGTCAAGCGGACAAGTGCTTGATTTTTAAATGTTCTTTTTTTTCCCTCGCATCTAAGGGCAAAATAAATGGGAATTAAGAGAGTTCAAGTTAAAAAAAAGTGTCTAAAGCAGAGCAGGGAATCCTTATAAAAGAAAATGTATTCAGGTTTTGGCTGACCACATATATCATCCGCCAAGTATGACCGCGGGAATCTCAATGGTGAATTTTCAATTTCAATATCGTTTGATTTGCAAGAAATTTTCAGCTATTTTCCGAAATTCCCATCAAAACATTTTTGGAATAGGCTTTACTATTAAAATGAAACAAACTAATAGTTACCATTCCCGATTTAACATTTAAATCAATTTTTCAGTTGGCAGTTCTTTTTAATATCCGTTTTTCATTTTTCTGTTAAAATATCTCGAGTTCGCTCTTTACTGGGTTGCTCCTACGAGGACACCCATGATCAGGTAACCTGAACCCTTAGCTGACATCTATGGGCTCAACGTTTACAAGAAAAACTACCGAATTACTAAACAAAGTACTTACCAATAGCAGCAGCTATTGAAACAACTAAAATCAGTAGAATCAATTTCATTATCACTTTTACTTACTAAATAATATTTTAGTAGCTTTCTTGTTCTCTTTATAGTAGTGAAGGTATGTAAATATACTCTAGAGTAAGACAACAGCGCAAAAGGATGGGCAAACCCAAGACGGGTTGATCCATACAAAAGTTGTTAACAAAGTAAATATGGAAATCTCAAGTTTTTTGGTTAGCTTTGTTCTTTCAGCTGAATCATTAAGTTTCCATAGCCATTACAATCTAGTTTAGAGGCTTTAATGATGTCAACTGTTATATTTGTTGACAAAATAGTATGAACTTGTGATGGGGCAATTGTTAATATTAATTGGTGAAAAGGTTGTTGTAAAAGATACTGTTATGTAAAAAGTTTTTCTAAGCAGGTCCTCTGCAGAAATCTTTTATAGATTGTAGATAGCATAATTCACTCAATGAAGCACGTATTCATTTTGCAGATTCTGTAAACCTACAACGCCAATTTTCAAATTTAAATTCAAAAGAGGTATGCTTACAGGTATGGTAACGATTAGTTCTATAATTAAGAGTAGAGACAGTTGGATAGCTCAAAATGATATTGGGCTTTATTTAAATTAAAGATTATGGAATGAAACTTAGTCATTTTTAGAGAAATAAAAAACAAGTTTTTCAAGCAAAAATAAAGAGCAGCATTAAAACTAAAAACGAACATTTATTCTATTAATGAGCAGGGAACTGCCACCTCCTAAATCCTCGCATTTTGCACTACAAATTGGCTTTTTGTTCCTTTTCATTAGGAATGTCAGCTCAAAACAAGAGCCGTTTAATTGGAATAAGAAGTATTTGTAAAGCACTATGAGACTTTAGCGTAAATAATGGGGATAATTAACGGTTATTTTCGGTAACCCATATCCAAACGTATATTCGGTAAATATATATATATATATATATATATATATATATATATATATATATATATATATATATATATATATATATATATATATATATATATATATATACACGTTTTTGAATTAATGCAGGTTTTGAATTTGGCTCAAAGTACATGAATAATCAAAACGAAATTTGCATATTAATTTTCCTATTTTTTAACTAATAATAACCTTATAACAACCTAAGTTTGATTTTTGTTCCAGTTGTTTAAGAATGACTCCACAATCACAAAGGCTGTTTAATTAGAATAATAACCTCTTTTAAAAGTTAAAAAAGAAACTTTAGCGTAAGAGTAAGCTGTTGAGGAGAGGCAACCCATCTCATATACGTAATATTTTCTGTTCCTGTTAATCTCTAATGTTGTTTCTCACTTTCAGATGAAAAGGCTTGTTTTTATCTAAATACTGATCGTTTTTTGAATAATGTACGGAAATTCAGATCCCCCTCCATGGAAAATTCCCTTGCCCCTACGAGAAATTATCTCGATAAAAACAAGTTGATTGAGCATGTATCAACTTAATTAAGTTGAAATTCTAGGACCACTGGGTCGGTACGAGGACCCCTGGAAAAAAAAACACGCATCCGTGATCTTTCTTCTGACAAAAAAAAAAAAATTTCACATTTGTGCAGATAGGAGCTTGAAATCTCTACAGTAAGGTTCTCTAAAATGCTGAATCTGATGGTGTGATTTTTATTATGATTCTATGACTTTTAGAGGGTGTTTTCCTCTTTTTCAAAACTTGGGCAACAATTCTCAGGCTCTTAACTTTTTATGGTTTTGAATAAGCTTGATTAAACTTATATATTTAAAATCAACATAAAAATCCTCTTCTTTTAATGTATCTATTTGTATCAAAATTCTGTTTTTTAGAGTTTCGACTACTGTTAAGCCGGATCGCTCCTTACTTACAGTTCATTACCAGGAACTGTTTGATAGGCTTAGAGGGCAAACTCCTGTTTGTGGTAGTTTCTTTTCAATTAAATTTTACCAGATTATTTATTGTAGTTACTAATCTTTGTGGCGTTCACTAATTTATTGATATTGATTAAAGTTTATTTTGCAATTGAATTGCTATTTGACTTTATTTCCACTCGTCATAGGTTTAATATAACTCTTTTTTTTTTTTGAAAAACTGCTTTTGTGAAAAAAGATTTCCAAATTAATTTGCCAAAAATATTTTCAAATTAATTTCTGTTTAATTTTAGTTAAACTGGTTTTTTTGGTTAACGTAGGGAATATTTGATAATGGTAATAAGACATCCATAGCTAAGGTAAGCTTATTACCATTATCATGTATAAGAGTCAGGTTGGCCTCAGAGAATATAGTAGGGAATATTAGTAAAGTCTTTTTTTGTTTTCCTCTTAAGAATCTTATATAGAAAATTCACATATTCCTTGGGCTTCTATTGGGCAGAATTCATACTGTCTACCATCATGTCAATTCCTTGAGTATAGACATTAATCGACCTTTCTCTCAGCAATCCCTGGAAGTTTCAAACTAACTCATTTAACTGTTCCTGAGATATCGTATATACACTCTTTTGACAACCTTGGGTGCACATAATACTTTTTGATTCAGTTTTACGACCCCTCAACATACCCTTAGAACCTCTCAAGGGAATTCAGATACGTCCTTTGGAAAAACTGAATGTACATATTTTCTTCTGAGTTAGTTTAAAATCCCAATTTACATGACCTGAATGTATCAACTTAATGAGCCTAGCTGTTACTTAGATATTACAGATACGCCTTTTTGAAAGACATTGGATCACCCAGCGACTTTTGATTTAATTCGACATCTCCAAAAACATTCCCAAAAGTTCCGATGGAGTACCCTTATCTGCTCCTGAGATACTGTGCTGCTGTTGCCAGCTCCACTATCAACTTCTAATAGTGTAAACAAACAACTCATTTTTGCTAGTATGCCTAGACAAATAAAAAGGGGATAATAAAGATATATTCAAACTGTCCTCTTTGAATTCTACTTTCTTAGTAGTATATAACAGGGTTACCAACTTTTGGTTCGCGAATATGTCCCCTCAGCATCCAAAAATATGTCATTTGTAGTCAAAATATGCCCACAATGTGTCCATCTTGACATCTCAGAAGCTAAAGGATATTTTTCTTACCACTTGGGGTATTGACCAAAAGACGCTTTTTAAACCTTTTTCAAAGCGGCCAATTAACATAAAATATAATGAAAAAGAATCATTTAATTGACAAATTAAACGAAAACTTACCAAGTTTGAAGTTTGATTGTAATTCTACTCCAAAGAAGAAGCGCCAGCGCAGCTGAGAGTTCAACTGAGAGATAGACCTTTGCAATCGCCTCGATTGACCAAAAACAACACCAGCATTTAAAAGTCTTTATAATATGCGGTGGTTAAGCTCATGATGAAACGCTGAGAATTGAACGGGAAGGGAAATTGGGAGGGCAGTTGAACTCTCAGCTATGCTGGCGCTCCTTCTTTGGAGTAGAATTACAATCAAACTTCAAACTTGGTAAGTTTTCGTTTAATTTCTCAATTCTACTCCAAAAGGAGCGCCCTAGCTACGCTTCGAGTTAAGCTGAGATTTTAAAGTTCATTATGAGCTATACCAGCGCGAATTATCAATAAAAGACTTCGTAAAAAGAGACTACTGTACAAAAATTAATTTATAGTAAGGAAATTCAAATATAACAAAATATAATGAGTAATTTCAAAAACAAATAACTGTTGTCCACTTTCAATTGGTTTATCGTAGAGCCTTGCTAACGTTTTCTCACTTGTCCTGCGTACATATCCTACAATTTGATCCACACCAACTACTCTTGCTTTAAGGTGGGACGTTGAGCCAGATCTTGTGCTATGAGCACCTTATCTGAGATCTATGAGCGCAACACTGAGATCTATTCCTGCAAGAAATAACACTTCTTTGATTCTTCTAGAAAAGGATTACTTGGATGCAGCAGTATGAGGCTTACGGTATGTAAGAAAAAATGCGTCGTCTCTATTCATATATGATGTCATTCTAATATAACTAGCTAGGTGCTTCAGCAGACACAGGGAAGACTTTTCGAAAAGCCGATGTTAACGATTAATTTGTGGTTTCACGTTTCGTTGTTTTTAACAACACATGGATCTAAAAAGCAAAAAAGCTTCCATCGTCATTGTGTATCATATTGTTAATTGATGAATTAGCCAGACAACTAAAATCTTTCAAAAGCCGATAAAACCAATAAAATTGCTAAATTTGGTGCTTGTGTCTTTGGTTGAAGAATTTCGATATACGAAGCTGGTAATGTAAAGATATCGAATATGTGTTTTACATCCCAGATACTAGAAAGCTGAGGAAGACCAAGCCTTCTATTAAAGACACCGCTCATGAACTTCTTGTGATTTGAATACTGCCCAACTGAAGCCTTGGTAAAATCGCCGATAAAGTATCGCTTGCAGTATTAATAGCGCTGTATACAACACCTGAGAAAAAAAGGTTCCGTAAAAAAGGTCAAGGTCTCCAGTAGAGTTGCCTCCAGGGGATGGATCCCGTTTCTTCCACAAAAAACGATCCCTTTTTAATATGAACCCCGTTATAAGTCGAATCCTACCCTCCATCCATGATGATATCGAATATGGAATGAGAATTTCCATGGTGAAAAAAAAACCTTGCCAGAGACAACACACGCTTCTAGACGTAAACGCTTTGAACAATGGATGGTGCAAGGTCAGTTTTTCTTAAGGGAGAGACAAAGTAGAATTATAGCCTGGTAGATGTTTGAGAATTCATACTATAAGCCTTAATAGTAAAAGATAAAGGACTCGTTTGGTCCAGTTTCGAAAGATAAAAATATTCGTTGCTTTATCCGTTTCTACCTTCTGAAGGTAATTCAGAATCAAGCCAAAGAGGGGGGGGGATACGTAAAAGAAATGAGGCTTCCAACTCATTGCAAATTCATTTACAAAAGAATATTCCAGATCTGCTTTACAAGAAACAAATGGTTTAATCTGAAAATTTTAACTTGTCGACCACATATGAATGTCTATCCACTGAGATACCACAGAGTTTACATATCAAATATTCCAGAATCCAATTCCCATTACTTTCATTATCAAATTTTCGTGATCTGTTATCAGCGATATTAAGCCACTTCGGGCAAATATTCTGCAGATATCCACCCTTTTCCCTGCAATACTAGCTGTCAGACCTTATTTGCAAAATAATTACTAAACTCAGGTTTTGATCTCTTTTTATTTTTGTATGCCACTGTGGTTGCATTTTCTAAACTTAGCCCAACATGCTTGCGTTTGCTATCCTGGGCAAACTTTTTAATCCCAGATAAACAGCTTTTATTTCTAAAGCATTGATGCAAAATCACTTTTCTTCTGAGGACCATTTATCTTTGGCTGTTTTCATGGAATATTCCTCCACAAGTACCTAGCCTAGTTTCCATGCATCACTACACAAATGTGTGTCAACTGATTTAGTCAATTGTTTTAGAAGTATGATTGGCAATATCAAGTCACCGCTGCAGCTCCAAACTTACATCGGATATTTAAGTGAGCTTGGCCCCAAAATCACCCCGTGAGTGTTTTAGTACTCGAACTTTCCACAACTTTGCTTTCCGGTAAAACAAGGATCCTAATTTCTGCAATAGTTTGGACAAGGGGCTCGTTCTGTTAGCGGCATAACAGGTGGCCCCCTTGCACGTTTTTTGGTCTTGCAAGTGACAGGAAGAAATCCATCACTTTGGCTTCAGGAGCGCATAAAACTAATGCTACCGTGGGATCTGAACTCCCTTGAATTTCAACGAATAATGTATTTTTAGACTGAGATCTTAAACGGTGAGGCTAAGCATGTGAACTGTATCTGTTAGGTTTATGACGACCCTTTCTTTAATGTCAAGATTTCCAAGCTGAAGAATCGCATTTACTACCTCTAAAATACAAAAGGTTGAGTGGACAATAGTTGGCTGCACATGAAGGGCCTTAGCATTTTTCTGTTTAGACTGTGATGAAAAAGTAGCCCTAATTTCTCAATTTGCCTTGGGAACAACAATTTCATTGGTATTCGTAGGCCTAGGATGGCGCTCAAATAAATCCTTTAGCTTCCCTATTTCCAGGGCCTGAGAAAAAACTATGTTTACAATTTTGGCAAGTTTCTATGGGTCTTGGACCCCCTCCTTCTTACCAAACCGCTCTTCAGAAACCTTGTTAAATATACCGGCATTTGACGTGTTTCTTTTAATCTTTTGCCTTTGGGCTTTTCTGGAGAAACCTTCCGCTTTCTGTCATTTCTTTTTCATGAATTTTCATGGGGCACGCCGAGCCAGTTCTGGTGGTTCTAAAACCTATTTTTGGGCTTCGAGAGCTAGATCTTACATTCCAAGAACTAATTTCAGGGCTTCGAGAGCAATATCGAGCACGTGTTTGAAACCTAGGGCTCCGAGAGCCAAGATTCGCTCTTCGATCAGTATCCACTGCTGGAAAGGTTTAGAAACCTTTTTCAAGAACGCCTGGAGTTTCGGCCAATTCTCTAATCGTAGTCAATTCTCAACTAATAAACTTTGAAACCAAATTTTAAATTTTTTTAATTTTTCTTTCCGACAAGAAAACACGCATTGATCATGAATCTAACAGTATTTTGACTTGAAATAAGAACTGACTTTTCCGGGCGAATCACAAACCCCAACTCTGACAGTAATTTCACTGTTTCGGAATTTGTATTGACATTCTAAAAGTAACCTTTCCAGAATGAGTAAGTCATCCATGTAAACAACTGATAAATAACCCCTTTGTCAGAGTTGGGAGAACTGAGAAGCGGGTTTAAAGAGTTTCATTAGAACCCTTGGGGTATTGATAACCCATTTGGCAAAAATGTGTAAGCATAGCAACAATATATTTCAGAACAAAACCATATGCGAATATATACGATCATAAAATCAGCAGGGCATGAATAATATAAATCGATAAGGTCTACAGAAGCCAGGTAACAATTTTTTGTCATTAATTAAACAGTAGATTGTACACCCCATTTTAAAATGGTCGTATCTAAAGCTTTTTAAAACTTAGCATGACTCATGAAGAACCATTTTCCTTCGGGACCATAAAAACATGAGAAATACAAAGTATTTCCTTTCTTCTAAACTCGGCACATTAACAGCAAGACCTTTGTGCCATCAAATATACACTTCTTTTCTTATAACCTGTAGTTCTTCAAAAGTAAAACTTGTGTTCTTTATTTTTAAAACTTTCAATTTTGTTCTCTCACATTCAGTCTTATAACCTGAAACTACAATATTCCAATACTGCCATATTGACTGCCATTTTGAGACAAAACAACCAAGTCTCCCCATTTTAAAGTTATCAGCCAAATGTTATAACTGGTTATTAATTAAAGGCAATGTATGTTAAATAATACATACCAGCTATTGCGATCCTCTTTTCTTGAGTTTGGGCTTCTCTTAACGGTCCTGGCCCTGAGTCCGCGCTATATATTACCTTCTACATTTCTCAAGATCATAATATCCACTATTTTGTCCAATAATCTGGTCACTTTTGTATCATAACTACTCATTATTTAGTTTGGTGTTAATCCAAGCGAAAGCAAACGTCGACTGGTGTTGTTTTGGTCAATCGAGGCGATTTCAAAGGTCTATCTCTCAGTTTAACTCGAAGCGTAGCTAATTAATAAGGCGCTCCTTTTGGAGTAGAATATGAGCACAAAACACATAAAAACGTGTAAACACTAAAAGATAACTTGTGGGGGCTTAAGGCTAATCTTCCAACGAGAAACCCTCTTGAAAGGCATAGTCAGCATGAGAGTCAACATTCTCTCTTCCTTTGCTAGCTTTTTGCCAATCGATTTTGCGTTGTTTTAAAATTGAGTGTTTCCAAAATCTACCATGTTTACTAGATACAGGTGCATCTAAATCATTAATTCGAGAGAAAGTTTTTAAGAGGTTTCCTCCTAGTGTAAAAAATCGCGTAAGCAGATGCCAGAATATCCTGACATCAGTAAAAGGTCACGGGCTGACAATTTTGGGAGAATGTCCATTAAAATTTAGCACAGGAGATAAAGAAATAACCGTAACAGTGATAATATGCAAGCAGCTACCATTTCCTTGTATTCTAGGAGTAGATGCCATCAGAAAATATGGGATCGTATGGGAACCCATATCTGATACAATAACCATAAACCAGGCAAATGGAAATAATAGGCAAATTTGCGTAACAACAGATAACGAAAGTGACGATTCGAATTATAACCTAAAAATAAGCGGAAAAATCACAATAGAAGGGGGAAGGACAGCTCAAGTTCTAGCGACATTAAATACAAAAGAAGGAAAGGTTAAAAAAATGGATGTCATGATAAGATGATACACTAAAAAAAAATACCCCATGATTTTGGTGGAAAATCAAGTTATAAAGAATTAAAATTGCACAGCATGCTTAAAACTATCAAATCTAAGTAATAATAAAGTAAAACGGAACCAGATAGAACTTGGATCAGTGGGAGAGATTTCAAATTCAGAAATAAAATCTCTAACAAGTCCAGAACTAAGCGTAAATTTCACTAGCCACAAACAATTATCCTCATTAAAACCGCAACCACAAGAAAAGTATGGAATGTCGAAAACGGATTTTTTGCAACAAATTGATTTAAAACATTTACCGGAAAATATAAGAAACTCGGGTGGAAAATATTCTTTGGGATCTCAAATGGACTTTTGCAAGACACAAAGTGGATTATGGATTAACTCACTTAATCACGCACAAAATATCAACAGAGGGCCCTTCAATCAGAAAATCACCGAATAAAACACCTTATCATTTAAAACCATGGCTAGAAAGCCAAATAAAGGAAATGGAAGATCAGGGAATAATTAAAGAAAGTGTTAGCGATTGGTGTTTTACACTAGTAATAGTCAGAAAAAAAGATAACACCTGGAGATTATGTATAGATTTACGAGCACTAAATGCCGTCACGGTAAAAGACGTGATGAAGTTACCAAGAATTGATATGATTTGAGATTCGCTAGGAGGTAAAAAATATTACACTAGTTTTGACTTAATAGCAGGATATTGGCAAATCGCTTTAGATGCAGAAACAAAGCATAAAGCTAGAGTAATCTTAGACGACTGAAGAACGTTCACATTTGAACGTATGCCTTTTGGCTTATCATTTAGTCCAAATTTTTTTAGTCGACTAATGAATTTGGTGTTAAAAGATAACGAACCAAGAAGGAAAAAAGATACCTTGGCTTATTTAGATAACGTAATTTTGTTTAATGAAAACTTGGAAGACCACTTGGTCGGACTTAGAAAAATACTGGAAAAGTTTGAAAAAGCAGGCTTAAAATTGAAACCAGAAAAGTTTAAAATAATAGCACCAAGACTATTTTCTTGGACACCTGATAAACCAATGTAATATTTCACCAAATCCAGAAAAATTTACAGTCATAGAAAACTTACAGCTTCCTAAAGATAAAAAAAAGCTGCAGATCAGTTTGTGCTTTGTTAAGCTATTTCAGACGATATATTAAAAATTATGCAACAATAGCACAACCTTTGACAAACCTTTTGAAAAAATCAGGTAAATTCGAATGTCCAGTGGACGGAAAACAAGCGCTAAATGAAATAAAAAGGCAACTATTACAGGCACCAATACTTAAACTACCAGATTTGTCACAAGACTTCTGTTTACAAACAGATGCTTTGGGGTACGGTATTAGAGCCATATTATTAAACATAAATTCTGAAGGAGTGGAATCAATAGTCCATTACGCCAGTAGGTCACTGTCGGAGGCAGAAAGAAGATATTCGACAGTTGAAAGGGAATGTTTGGAAGTTGTAGTTTTTACAGAATATTTTTGACAATATTTACTTGAAAAAAAATTCATTTTACGCGTAGACCAAAAATCACTAATTTGGCTACATACGACGCAAAATACTTCAGCCCGGCTGACACGGTGGACACTACGTCTGCAAGCATATTCATATACCTCAATATATATAAAGGGCCGTATAAACATTTTACCAGACTATTTGTAACGAAATCCTGATACGGAATGAAATTTGATAACAACCATCCAGAAAGAACTGGAAGGGCTAGAAGTACTGTCTAATGAAAATATTTCGAATTAGCGAGATAAAGATAATTTTTGTTTAGCGATGAAGTCCTTTTGATCAAAAGGAACGAACCTGCAAGAGCACATTAAACATTTTTTGAAGGACTTGGATAATTTCGATCTTGACGAAAGTAAAAATCTTTTGGTAAGATATCATAGAACATCGCAAGAATATAGAAAAAATAACTTGAAAATTATTCCAGTAATTCCAAAATCACTGGAAGGAGAAATTTTACAGATGGCACATGCAACGATTGGCTGTCACATGGGAGAAGCAAAAACTGTGGGGAGGCTAAAAGGAAATTTTTGATTTACAAAACTGTACTCAAAAGTAAAAGCTTTCATACAAAGCTGCCAAGAGTGTGCCAAACAAAAGTCGCAACCAAAGACCCCTAGGTCCGAATTAGGTCTCTTCCCCACCCCTTCAGGGGTAGGAGAATTAATTTCAATAGACATTTGGGGAACAGGAGGAAGTTTACCAGTTTCCAGGAAAAGAAACAGGTGTGTACTAACCGTAGTTGACCATTTTAACTCATACTTATACGCTTTTCCAATTAAAGACGAAAAGACAAAAACCATTGCGAAAGTTTTGGTCAATCGCCTATTTTTGGAACACGGAATTTTTACTAGAGTGTTACTTAGCGACAATGAGCCATGTTTTAGAGCCAAATTATTAGACAAAATTACAGAATATCTGGATGTGAAACGATGGTTTACATCATCTTATATGGCAGCCGCTAATGGAAAAGTTGAACGTAAACATAGGGAATTAGCCTACATGCTGGGAATACATACAAGAGATGAAAATGAAAATTGGGATGAACATTTACCATTTGTAGTCTTTGCAATAAATACGACTTTTTCACGTTCCTTAAAAGAAACACCATTGTTTCTGCAACATCTAAGAGATCCCAGAATTTGTTTAGATGAAATACAAAATGATAGAATATATTACAACCTAGACCAATATAAGTAAGAAATGGTGATACGAATAAAAAAAGCTATTAAACAAGTTAAAGACAATCTGGAAGATACGAAAACAGAACAAAAAGAAAATATGACCGAACAAGGAAAAATAAAACAAATTACTGTTTAAGAGACTTGGTTTACGTATACAAAACCAACCTGGAAGGGACAAAAAAGTTAAAACCGAAATGGGAGGGGCCCTACAGGATTGTAAAAATTCTACCAAATAACTTAACATATGTTCTAAAGCATCAGTATAAGGAAAAGGAAGAAATAGTACAACCATAATAGAATAAAAAAGGGATATTTTTCAAAACCGTTGAAAAGAAAGCCTATTCTTTCAGACGAAGAAAAAGAGGAAACAATTTCACCAGTATATATCAGAAGACCATATGAATTTTATGACCTTTTTAATGACCAAAAAGGTTGGGAGGAGTGAAAGGAGTATTTAGCCCAGTCTTGGCTACAAAATTTCCAAAACAAACAAGAGAAAAAGGGAAATATTCGATACTCATCGAATACTAGCGATGAAGAACATCACCACAACATAAGGTTTTAAAAAGTGATAAACCAAAGGTAAAATCCACAGAAGAAGAAAAATTGGAAGGAACCAATGAATTATCTGATTTTTATACATTAGACTCACCTACAGTCTTAACAAAAAATGGGTTTTGGAACAAACGCCATCTACCAGACGCGAGCTAACAGAATGTGACTCCGATAATTCTTCTAAAGAAACAGATAACACCAAACCTGGGCCATCGTTAAGAAAACCCTCCTTAAGAGAGAAATTATGGAGAAAAGTAAAGACACCAGAAGGACAGCAACAAGTTCCTTCGTCAGCAGCACAAGTAGCTATATCACTTATGAAAAAGGCCAACCATCAGGAGAAACAAAGATTAAAAGTATTTGACGAGGCAACAAAACCGCGCTCGAATTCAGAGCCTATTAAACCACACTCTAGAGACCACGGAAAAACCTGCAAATATTATAAAGAAGAGAAGCAAAAATTTAGAGTCCAAAATTCGGACCAGGAAACGGAGAAAGGCAGAACAGGCGTAGCCCTGAGCAGATTTATATTTGAATAAGACAATTATAACGGAAAAAAATAATAAATAAAAATAAAATGAGTAAAAAGCCTCTATAGAAATAACTATATTATCCTTTTTTTAATCCGTATGTAAATAACATCAAAGTTTTCCTTCCAATATATATCGCCAGTAAAAATTATTACCGTCACGTAGAAAAGAAATTCAAAAATTTTTAGCCTAAATACTCGTAAGTTCCCAGAAAAGAAATAAGCTCCGATCTAAAGTGATGTCATAGCTTCCTGCAAAAATTTTGTCTCCGAAACGAAATAAGACTTCGCGAATGGTGTAATGACAAAACTTGTCAAAACGAATTAGGCTAAGTTTCATAAAAGAAGTTAAGTAAGGCCACGTAACTTTTAAATAGGTGTAGTGAAACTAATTAAATTACACATGTTTAGAATCAACATTAAAAGGAAATTCTTTTGATATGTATATAAAAAAATATATTTTGATTGGATAATTAAAAAAAACGAAGGAGGTTAGTCTACTGAAATAGGGTCATTGGAAGCTATGCTGGTCTCTCGTTGTTAAGTAAATGCGAAGCATCTACTAACCTTTGACCCTCTGAGGTGACACTTTCAGTCGAATTTGAAAAAAAATTGTTTTAGAAGAATTTTAAAATTATATGATGGGAAAAACAGCAAGAGTTTACATTAAGTCGCGACATGTATAAGCTAGCTGTAATCTTCTTAAAAATAGTAGAAGATATAATAAATGAAACACTTACCCATAAGGATGGTATATATAAACAAGAAGCCGTAGATAAAATGGGTCACAATTTAAAAAGTATAGCACACTAGAAAACAAAGTTTTCTCAGGTATAAATAATCTCACATATTAAATAAATTCACGACGCACCATTAACAGAAACAACCAGGACGAGGACATTGCTGGTGAAAGACACCAATGACAGGACCATTGGCATTTAAAAAAAACTACTAAACGTCTTTTCATCGGGGGCGATCCACCAAGCTAACCAAATTGATATTAGAATTATCGGTCAAACTGAAGAAGGTTTGAGCTGAATGTTCCGGTAAGGTTCCAGGTCTTAGAAAAAATAAATAAATAGGATGTTGTAACATTACCGGGGCACTAAACCCATAAACCTTTAGAACAGGGTAATAGTCCAAATATCACGAAAGGGACAAATTGCAATCAATGACTATATAAAACTAAGGCACAAATTAAAATGAGGATAAATACCAGACGCGAATAAAATAAAAGATTAAAGGAAAACCACAGTGGGTACTGATAAGCCCTATCACTAAACAAAATTTAGCACGAACTAGGCATTATTTTTTGTAAAGTACCGTAGATAAAGAATATGAGTTTGCGATGAAAACCACACAATTTTGCGGAAATCAGGATATCTTAAAAACGTAAATTCTGAAGAAAAAATGAAAACTAGCAAAAGTAGGGGAAAACTCAATGAAAAATGTTCTACAAAAATCAGCTGAAAAAATACAATACTTTTCTAACACAAACACTTTGACATAACAATTTTAATAATTTAAAAAATACAGGTTGCAAAAATTATACAACCCCCCCCCCCCACCTCTTAAAAATAAGGAGATAATGAATTTGACCATAGAAGGGCAACTAGCATAAAAACTTGTAATAGTTATTGAATAAAACAAGATATATATAAATATATGTTTAGAAAAGACCTATCTTACTGAAAAAACGGAATAAAAACTTGAAAAAAACCCCTAGGCTTCATTAAAGTAAATAGTCAAAAAAAGAGAAGGGTTCAACTTGAAAATATAGCAAGACGAAATTAAAAGGAAAAGAAACTGAATGAAGTCAGTTAAACTCTGTTATACGCACTTATTGAACTTGCCGAACGAAACTAGTATGGAAATTGTACTAAATAAGTACATAAGTAGCATTAATACTACGGAGCCACCGTTACAGTGGTTAACGTGGGCCGAGATTAATAGAAATATTGGAAAAATGCTCCAAGTAGACAGGAAAAAATTTTTTGCTCTTTTATGTGGGAGTAAATACTATTTTTACTAAATTCATAATTAACTAAATTAGAAAGCTTTGCCACAATACTCCCCATTTAAAGAAGAATTGTCCCAATTCTCAATATTTTACTTTTAAAACAACTTAAATTTGTTTACAGCTATTATGCTGCCATCTCAGGGTCATTATGTTCATATACCCCCAATGGGTTTCCTTAGGGTCATGTTTCTGCTCCAATATAGGCCAAGGCCATGTTTTTCTTTTTATTTCTTTTTTTCGAAGGATTTCAATTTGAAATTCATCCTTGTTTCTCTTTTTCTCTCTCTCTAGGACTGAAAAATACTCTTTTTACCCTTCTTCATACGCATCTTCTGTTTTAACTTGACCCCAATCAGCTTAAGCATTATATTATTGGTTCTGCTTAAATTAGATTTCAAGTTATATTAGAAACGTTTATGAATTATTTGAGTTTAAATTTAATTCCCATTAATAATTTAATTTATCTGTGTGATGTAGTTGATATACCGTTTATTTTTCGTTTTAGAAATGCCTTGGATACATTACACATAACATTTTTGGTTTTTAAATTTTCATATATTTTTCAAGTACAAAGCATTTTCACATATTAGAATAATATAAGCCATTTGGCCTATGTAGCACATTCTCTAGGCCTAAATTAAGTTCTGATTTTATCTCACTTTCCGAAAAACTTGTTGTTAAGTCTGTAATAGTAAAGTAATGCTATAGTTTCCAAAATATCAGTTGATCAGGTTTGATTTGGTTTCTGATGTTATAAAATGTAAGTATCAGGATACCTTTGTAGTGGTTTCAAAATTTGTTACTTTCCATAAGTGAGTCAAAAAAAGATTGAAAAAAAAATGGATCCGAAAGGATGCTACGAAAAATTTGATTTCCAAAAAAAGCTAAGGCTGTATCTAAAATAAATATTCACATTAGAACACATATAAAGCATAAAGTTTTACATATATATTAGAAATGAAACACTCAATTTCGTAAAGTTTAATTATTTTTATTTACTTTTCTCTCTTTTAACTACTCCCAAAAATAATATCCCGCTTAAATCGAAACATTATGTTTCTTGCTGGATTATTCTTTCAAACTTAATACTTAACGGATTATTTCACAATAAAAATTATTTATACGTTGACTCGAAGTCAAACATTTACATACAACATTAAATCACTAGTTAAAACTTAAAGTAAATTAAAACATAGTATATATATATATATATATATATATATATATATATATATATATATATATATATATATATATATATATACAAGCATTGTGTAATTACTTACGCAAGTATTTTTTTAATTCAAAAACTAGATAGGATATTTAACTACTGGTTAAAACTTAAAGCATTTGAAAAAATAAAACACGGTATAGACTAGCATTGGAATTATTTCCAATTAGTGTTTTGTTATTTGCTTATAAAGGATTAAAGTAGAATACTTCTTGAATGCTAAAAAAAGCAAAAAAAAAAAAAAACTACTCGACATATTAATTCACTATATTTACATGGATAGTTTAGGATATATATATATATATATATATATATATATATATATATATATATATATATATATATATATATATATATATATATATATATATATATATATATATATATATATATATATATATATATATATATATATATATATACATATTAACAGAAGTTATGTTAATACATAACTTAATTGTTAAAAACAAATAATAATTATGTACTCTTATAATTTATTTAATCACTGCAATATTTATTCTTTGTACAACTTTTAAATAAGCCCGTCAAAACTTCTATCTGATAAGTCTTAACTGCAATTTAAATATTTACAAAAAAATCCACTCTAACAAATAGATTTATACGCTATAACTGATAGTATAATTAGCCTCTATAAACGGGTATAAAGACGCAAATACGAATAGTAATAAGACGCAGATACAAAGTTCAGAAATACCACTTTTTATTAAGATAAGGAATACATCCTGCCAAGTTTCTGCTTAACGGGAAATTGAGAAATCACCACTTCCTAGCTATTGCGTCGGTTGGTTAAAGGAAGGTGTTGTTGATAAAAATGTATAAAAGGTATATTTAATGGGAAGCGGGAGACTGATACTAACTTTATGCCGGACTGACCTCTGGTCCGTTGTTCTTAGAAATACCTTGGAATTTTTTCGGATCATTGTAAGTGTCTAAGTATCCTATTATATATTATTGTAGTTTTACGAGACTTATGGTCTACTTAGGACAGCCAGTCCAAGTAGAAAATATATATCTAGTATTATTATATGTTAATTGAATAAAAGTATTGTATTATAGACAACCTCTATACGATATACCTTTAGCCCCTCGAAAATACCCAGCTGGTACGCCTCATTACTTTGGTCATAGCCTAAGGCACGCTACCGAAGTTTAATTGCCTTAGGGTCATAGTTTATCTCCCCTGTAATGGAAGAATAAAGGCATCTGCAACAACATCACCCAAATACCATAAATAACACCTTACAACAAAATAACCATTACAATAATAAACCATACAATCTATTTATTACAATAAATAAACTCAGAACGAGCAGAAATTAACATAAGTTGGGCTTAAAACCCCTATGCCTTCCCAAGGCCAGAACATAATTTGCACTTTACTGAAAAAAATATAAATGTTTTTACTCTTATTACTTTTGTAAATCAAATGCTATTAACATTTTGATTACTAAATATCAGTGTATGTATATTAAACTGACAATGCACACTCATTTTATTTTATTCAGTAAAGTGCAAATTATGTTCTGGCATTAGGAAGGCATAGGGATTTCGAGCCCAACTTATGTTAATTTCTGCTCGTTTTGAAATTTAATCAGTTATTTATTGTAATTTCTGTACGCTTTGGGTTTGATTTATTTATCGATGCTGATTTGTGATAGTTTCAAGCTTGGTAGATTATTTTATTT
This sequence comes from Artemia sp. Qi Xiang Cuo, assembly GCF_049724085.1. Lineage (NCBI taxonomy): Eukaryota > Metazoa > Arthropoda > Branchiopoda > Anostraca > Artemiidae > Artemia > Artemia sp. Qi Xiang Cuo. Next base: position 65,335,215 of record NC_142801.1, read on the forward strand.
TACTTTTGCTCATTTTCGTTTAATGGAGCTCTTTACTTTTCTTAGCAAAACTTATTTTGCGGAAAAAGTTTTATTAGTTAAGTTCTGTTTGTTTTATACTGACCTAGACTTTTCAGAGAGAAAGAAAGTAATACTTTAAATTTTTTAGTTTTTTAAGAATTTATAGTTTGGCCTGCTATTTGTATACCGGAGAAAAATTTTCAGCCATTTTTACAATATACACCCTCTTAAAAATCTGGACACAAAGAGTAATGTTTAATTTAGTTTCATACCTCCTTTAGTTGACCTGAAATGGAAAACTTGATACCATTTGCAAAAAATCGGTTTACTTCCTTTGAAAACTTGGATACACTTACGCTATTTTGATTTAGTTTAATTTTAAGAGCAGAAGCAGCCCCGAAAGTTTGAACATAATACCCTCAGTCGTTCTTGGGATACTGCTGAGATACCTTATTCGGAATTAGCATTAACACAGTGCGTTTTGATTTAACCTTATTGCAACATTTAGTTTTTAAACATAATAGTCAAATGGGAGGGTGGGCGTGGGAGGGGGATTAGTTTCTCTCCAATCACTGTCGACTATTAAAAAAGGCATCAACCCCTAATATTTTAAATCGAATAGGCCTTTTTTAAAGTTCCTACGACAACTCCTTCGATACAGAGTACCCTGGTCAATACAAAAACAACAAGAACAAAATAATACATAACAGGAAAACCAATATTTGCTACAAAAATCTCAAGCCTTCCAGTTAATTTCGACTATTAAAAAGGGCAGTAGGCCTTTCGATTTCCAATCAAATGAGCCCTTTTGAGGTTTCTACGAAAACAATTCCTATAGACTCCTTATATGCACCCAGGGCATAAATTACAATCCTTACCCTAAGGGCTGTAAGGGTGATTGTCATCTTCTAAGACCTAAATTCCAGAATTTTCAACTACCTTAAACAAAATAGCTATCTCAAAATTTTGATTGGATGTGTCTGGGAAAATGGTGGGCGTGAGAGGGGCGTTAGTCTTTCTCCAATCATTTTCAATAATTAAAAAAGGCACTAGCCCTTTCAATTTCCAATCAAATGAGCCCTTTTGAAGTTTCTACGACAACACTTTCAATAAAAACCTTGTTATGCCCCCAGGGGATAACTTACAACCCTCGCCCTGAGGGCTGAGGGCTGGGGGTTGTCATCCTCAAAGACCTAATTTCCAGAACTTTCCACTATGTTGAACAAAATGGCTATCTGAAAATTTTGATTGGATGTGTTTGGGGGAATGGTGGGCGTGAGAGGGGGGTTAGCTACCCTCTAATTACTTTCAACTATTAAAAAGGGCACTAGCCCTCTCAATTTCCAATTGAATGACCCCTTTTGAAGTTTTTACGACAACTCTATAATTAAAAACCTTATATGCCCCCAGGGCATAACTTACAACCTTTCCCCTGGGGACTCTGGGGAGTTTGTCATCTTTAAATACATAACTTCTAGAACTTTCAACTAGGTTGAACAAAATGGTTATCTCTAAACTTTGATTGAACATGTTTGGGAAAACTGTGGGCGTGAGAGGAGGGTTAATTACTCTCCACTCACTTTTGACCACAAAAAAGGCCAATTTCAATTTCCAATCAAATGAGCCCCTTTTGAAATGTCTACAACACCTTTCTATATAAACCTTATATGCCCCCAGGGTATAACTTACAACCCTTGCACTGAGGGCTCTGATAGGGTTATCATTCATAAAGACTAATTTCCAGAACTTTCGACTACGTTGAACAAAAAGGATAACTCAAAATTTTGATTGGATGTGTTTGGGGAAATGATGGGCGTTAGAGGGGGGTAAGTTGCCCTTCAATCAATTTCGACTATTAAAAGGGCACTAGTCCTTTCAATTTTCAATTGAATTAGCCCTTTTGATGTTTTTACAACATCGCTTTCTATAATAACCTTACATGCTCCCAGTGCATAACTTACAAACCTTGCCCTGAGGGTTGTGGGGGGGGGGTGGGTTTTCATTCTTAAAAACCTAATTTCCAAAACTTTAAACTGTGTTGAATAAAATGGCTGTCTAAAAATTTTGATAGGATGTGTTTTGGGAAAAGGTGGGCGTGAGAGGGGGGTTAGTTACCCTCAAATCATTTTCGACTATTAAAAAGGGCACTAGCCCTTTGAATTTCCAATCGAATAAGCCCTTTTTCAAGTCTATGCCACAAAGATTTCAATAAAAACTTATATGCCCCCAGGGCATAACTTATAACCCTTGCCGTGAAGACTGTGGGGGGAGTGTCCTGCTCAAAGGTATAATTTCCTGAACTTTAAACTGTGTGGAACAAAATGGCTATCTAAAAATTTAGATTGGATATGTTAGGGGAAGTGATGATCGTGGAAGGGGTGTTAGTTGCCTTCCAATCCCTTTTGACTATTAAAAAGATCACTAGCCATTTCAATTTCTAATCGAATGAGCCCTTTTTGAAGTTTCTACGACGAAGCGTTCTATAAAAACCTTATATTCCCCCAGGGCATAACTTACAACCCTTGACCTAAGGGCTGGGGAGGAGTGTCCTCCTCAAAAACATAATTTCTATCTGGAAATCAACAACACTGAACAAAATGGCTATCTAAAAATTTTGATTGGATATATTTGGGGAAAAGGTGGGTGAAAGAGGGGGGCTAGTTGCCCTCAAATACCTTTCGACTGTTAAAAAGGACACTAGACCTTTGAATTTCAAATCGAATGAGCCCTTTATAATTTTCTACGACAAAGATTTCAATAAAAACTTATAAGCCCCCAGGGCATAACTTATAACCCTTGCCCAGAAGACTGTGGGGGGAGTCTCCTGCTCAAAGGTATAATTTCCTGAACTTTAACTGCGTGGAACAAAATGGCTATCTCAAAATTTTGATTGGATGTGTTGGGGGAAATGATGGATTTGGAAGGGGTGTTAGTTGCCATTTCAATTTCTATATATCTGTACTTGGATTTTGTTTTGATTCCAGACCATCCAGAATCCAAAGTTTCCATTTTGTTTCTTCTCATTTCCAGCTGATAAGCAAGAATGCCTGATATATGTAGGTTGAGGTTTTTGCCTGAATCTCAGAAGCTGGGCTGGTTGCCACAGGCTCATGGCTATATGTAAATGAAGTTCTCATGGAATTATGCAAAAGAGATGTACCCTCTGTAGCATAGTCATTCTGGTTGCTGGGGAAGGTCCATTACCGGATCTGGTTTCTAGGTAAACCGGTTCTTCAAATTATTTGCTAAAATGGTTATTCTAATGAGGTTTGTCTGGGAGTATTGTATCGCAAACTAGAGCCTCAGGCTGTCAGCTTTGGACTATTGACCTTGTCATTAGAGCCTCAGGGGTCTTATCTGTGGAACCATCTATAGGCATCTAGTACTAGTAGTAACAGTAGTAGCAGTAGTAGTAGTGGTTGTAGTAGTAGTACTAGCAGCAATGGAAGTAGTAGAAGTAGCAGTAGTTGTTGATGTAGTAGTAGCAGTAATAGTAGTAGTAGTAGTAGTAGCTGTAGGCTGTAGTAGTAGCAGTAGCAGTTGGAGTAGCAATAGTAGTAATAGTTTTAGTAGTAGTAAAAGTAGTAGTACTGGCAGTTGTAACAGTATTAGTAGCGTTAGTACTACTGAAACTTCACTGTGCCTACAAGTGCCAAACCCTCAGCCATGTTGGGGATACATATCTGTTGGCCAATTTCCTCTGCCTCTATACACAAAATTAGAAGTTCCTTTTCCTTCTTTTCCAATATTATGAGAACTTGTATAATATATTCAGCCCTTATGTGCTTTCCCATCAATATTAAAATTTGAGATTTACAGTCCTCCCTAAAAAATCCCTTGGCAGTTTCAAGTTCTTCTTTAAACTGTTCTAAAGACATTTCAGGAAAATCTCTCTCCACAACCCATTTACAGATAATCTCTTTTGATATTCCTTGCTCTTAAACCGTGTACGATTTTCAAATTAGATAAGTTCAAGTTGTTATAGCTTTCACAGTAAGTGATGGGTGAAGTCACTTTCCTTGCACTTTTGACCTCTAAAAGAGGACTAAAACTTTCAGTTGTCGTCTAGTTGAGCTCCCTTAAAAGTTTGGCAGTGACTCCTTCCTTTCAAAATTTCCGCCGGAAAAAAAACTCCATGTGGCTCTCTGCTTTGGCAGAGTTACAACGCTGCCTCTGATAAGCGTACCATATGGTACACTTAAACAAGAGTAAGCTGAGCCCTTCGGTAGCAGAGTAGATTGATATTCTAAGCTTGATTTGAACTGCCGTAAAGGTTAGCCACAGGCTTGCAGCCTATCCTTGTAAAAAAAAAAAAAAATACCCAGCAAATGAAATATTGTTTAAAAATTTCATTCCCCTGTGCAATCAATGGCTCCTAAGGATCTTTGTTCGATCTCTTTGTAACAAGAGTTACAGCTAACACAGCTACACTATTAGATAATATATTTTTATTTCCTGTTTTATTTGATGCTGAAAAATCGTCAGTAATTCTGTCTGATATGTTAGATCATTTTCCGGTGTATGTTCTTTTAAATTTAAATAATAGTAATAAACAACATCGAGATTCAAGAATACATAATTCAAAAAAGCGATATACATGGATTTATTGTAATGTCCTACATCGGTTAATTGGTGACCATGATTGGAGTTTGGTTTATGGATCAGATGACGCAAATGCTGCGTTTTCAGATTTTATTGATCAAATGATGTGACTGCGGGATCGGGCTTCTTCAACACGAGTTTCGTGTGGAACGTTTACGCAGAAATTTGACCCATGGATTACTGAAGGTATTTTGACTTCGTTAAAACATAAAAATAAAAAAATTAAGAATTATTTAAAATTATAGACACCTGAGTCGTTTGAATAATTCAAAGTTTATAGGAAAAAGCAAAATTCAATTATAAGAAATGAGAAGAGAAAATATTATAGAGAAATTTTTGGAGTATAAATCAGATATGAGAAAGACATGGCAATTGATAAATGAAAAGATACGTCCTCCTAGTCGTAAAAGTACTAGTGTTAATTGCCTTGTTTTAAATGGAGAAAATGTTACAGAGGCAAATGAAATTTTATATACTTTTGGAGGTTATTTCAGTAATATTGGTTCTAAACTTGCATCGACTATGAAAATGCAACTGATTCCCCTTTTGTTCCAATTAATGAGCAACATGCAGAAAATTCGTTTTCTTTTTCTGAGATTCTGCCTTATGAGATTGAAAATGTTATTCTAAAGCTTAAACGGAGTTTTTCTAAGGACGAATTTGGATTTTCGGCTCAAACCATAAAGCAAATAGCGTCAAGCATTTCACCTTTGGTGGCACATATTTTTAATCTATCACTTAAGCATGGGGTTTTTCCTGAGCTTTTAAAAAAAGCAAATGTTATAGCATTACCTAAATCTGGGAGTTCAACTGACTTTTCAGATTATAGAGGCTTTTCTCTACTTTCGATGTTCAGCCAAATTTTGGATAAACTTGCTAACAGTCAACTACAAAAATATTTATTTGATAGTAAGATTTTACACACGTCTCAATATGGTCTTATAAAAGGAAAGTCAGCTGAACTGGCAATTCATAAGCTTTTACTAAATATTAATGATTCACTAGATGAAGTCAACACGCTTTGGCGATTTTTCTTGATGTCGCCAAGGCGTTTGACACCGTAAATCATTCGTTGTTTCTTTCTAAACTTAAGTCTTATGGGTTTTCAACAGAAGCTGTTAATTTTTTTGCATCTTACCTTTGTGGGAGACGACTAGATTGTATTGATAAGTCTCGTGATCTCCGTTCCAAAAATTTTCCGATTAATTACGGAGTGCCTCAGGACTCTGTCCTTGGGCCTATTCTATTTCTTCTTCTTATAAATGATTTGCCTCTTTGTAAAATTATAATGTTTGCTGATGATGTAGTAATTTTTGCTCCTCATCGGGACCTGTCAGTTCTTTTCCAGAACCTCAAAAGAACGTTACTAACTGTATCTGATTGGTATTCAAGGAATTTACTAGCTCTTAATGGAAAAAAATGACAATATATGATATTTTCGCGAAATGAATCAGTAGCGTCAGATAGCTTCTCTCTTTTCTTGAATGGTCTTGAATTCAAACGGGTAGATCAGTTAAAATATCTTTGGATTATTTTAGATGAAAATTTGTCGTTTCATAAATATGTAAAAACACTATCGTTAAAAACTTCCCAAAATATTGACATGCTAGCTCGTCTTCGTCATTTCTTTCCTAAAGCTATTCTAAAATCTATTTATTATTCTTTCGTCCAGTCGTATTTTCTCTATTGCATTTCAGTTTGGGTATCTACCTTTTCCTCTGTTTTCAAATCTCTCCAAATACTTCAGAATAAAGAAATGAGGATTATTTTTAATGTTGATTGCAGATATTCAGTTAGACACCTATATGGGACTTCAAGAATTTATTCTTTAGACCAACTTCGTTTAATTTCTATCTCTAGTATTTGTTACGATTATCAATACAGTAATTTCCTTGTAAATTTCTCCGGCATTTTCCCAACTATTTCTCAATTTCATAATTATCCTACTACGCATCGTCCAGACTTTTCGTGCGAAATTCGCCCGACATCGAGAGCGGGATACAGCATCCGTCACACTGAGCCAAAAATCTGGAACTCAATTCCAGCATCAGTTCGAGAATTCAGCAACTAGCAACATTTTCTAACACTCGTGAAGAATTATCTTACGACAAGTTAAGCATTTTGTCTATTATGGATTTCTTTTTAGTTGTTGTAAAATTTAGTTAGAAAACGGCTGTGTATTTTCGTTGGCAATATTTTCAGCGCTAAAGTATGCCACCAGGCATGTTCGCTGTTTTCTGACATTTATTTATGTATGTGCTTTAAATAAAATATTATATTCTACTCTTCTACTCTTTAGGCTGAAATTGCTTATTTTAATGATTATTGTATTTTACTATAGCTTGTTTTGGTTAGGATTTTGGCCAGGTGTCCCAGTTAAATAATAGGTGTAGTTGGATTACGCTCTTTTGCTATTTTCACACAAACAAAGCATTCACGGTCAAGAAAAAGTAAGATAAAATGTAAATACACATAAATTATACTAGCCACTGTTTAAAGAGAAACAGGTAGATTTTTAATCTATGTTTTAACGTTCAAAATGTGCTTTATTTCCATTGGTTTATTTTTGTGATGTGTTTTGGCAAGGCAATCACAATATTCGTTGTCCATGTGCCAAAAAGAAAAGTTAAAAAGCCCTAGTTCTTTTCCTTTTTTTCATACCAAAATGTTATTGCTGTATCAAATTGTAAACCAATACAGAGAATGCAAAACGCGATGGGTTCTTTAATATTAAATTTTTAGTCAGATACTAGAACATTTCTTTAATGACGGAAAAGAATTTTATACACTGATGCAGGGGCCGATCCAGGATTTTTTCTAGGGGGGCGCAAAATAGATTGAAGTAGTAGTAACGATATACACAGTCGTAATCCTACGCCTGAGGCATGAATATACAGTGCAGTTTGACGAGCACATTGCGAAAAGCGACCAATCCCTTTATATTATAAACCTATAAATTGATCAAACATATTATATTTGGAAATAGGGATGAGATTTGGTAATGCAACCAGACGGGTTTAAACGATATACAAGAATCTGGGTGTAGTTAACAACTAATGTTTTCGAAAAGGGTAATTACTTGTAGCTTCAATAGCCAAATCAAACTTCCGTTGGTTAAGAATGCGTCACGGGTAATTAAAGAATGAGGAATTGAATGCATCAACAATACAAAGAATATGCTCAGATACGTAATAGATTTGACACCTACAAGAGACATTGGTACAAGGTATTCAATAGCTTAATTGGCTTTATATTATCAAACAGTTCGTGGTAACGAACTGTAAGTAAGGAGCGACCCGGCTCAATGGTAACCGAAACTCTAGAAAACGGGTTTTTGATACCAATAGATATATCAAAAGAATCAGATTTCAATGCTGATTTCTAGTATATAACTTTCATCCAGTTTAGTGCTACCCATCAAAAGTTACGCGCCTTAGAAAATTTGGCTGATTTTCAAAAAAAGGAGGAAAGACCCCCTAAAAGTTATAGAACCTTAATGAAAATCACGCCATCATATTTAGCGTAACCGAGAACCCTACTGTAGAGGTTTCAAGCTTCTATCTACAAAAATGAGGAATTTTACATTTTTTCCCAGAAGAAAGATCACGGATGCGTGTTTATTTGTTTTTTTTTTTCCCCATGGGTGATTGTATCGACCCAGTGGTCCTAGAATATTGTGGGAGGGCTTATTGGAACGGAAATTAAAAGTTCTAGTGCCCTTTTTAAGTGACCAAAAAAATGGAGGGCAACTAGGCCCCCTCCCACTCTTATTATTTTCCCAAAGTCGCCCGATCAAAATTTTGAGATAGCCATTTTGTTCAGCATGGTCGAAAATATGATAAATATGTCTTTTAGGATGACTTAATCCCCGAAGCTCCCAGAGGGAGGGCTAAAAGTTATGAACTTTACCCATTGTTAAAATATTTTTTTGTTTATTGGTATTTATACAGATGTTTTCTGTAGATTTTTTTTGGGTTTGGGGGTGGTATGGGGGGGTTGTTGGTTATGTTTGAGGATCTTTTCATGAAAGAAGCTATCATGGGGGAAGGAAAATTGCCATGAAGGGGACGCCAGACTTGCCAGCATTATTTATTGGTTATTGGGAAGTATATAACCATTTTCAGGAAGGATTTTTTCTGGAGGGGGGGGGGGATAGAGGAGGGGGTTACTCTGGAGAATATTTCCGTGGAGGATGTTCCTTTGGGGTAAGGTACATTTCTATGAAGGGGGCGCCGGATTTCCAAGTATTATTTAAAAAACGATCAGAAATTAAATAAAAAAAAAGCAAGTTTTTTCAACTGAAATGTAAGAAGGAATATTAGAACTTAAAACAAACAGAAATTATAACGTATGTGTGGGGGTTCTCTCCCAAGTCAATACCTCGCTCTTTACGATACAGTTTTTTTAATGCTTTAAAAATTGATCTATATTATAATTATAAGGCCGTGGTGCTTCTGGGGTTTTTGTATCAAATTTAGTTGTTAACTTATTAAGTAATGGGCATGGTATAGACTAGGGGGCGAACCCTATTATATGCGTAATAACGTATACGTAAAAAAAAATTAAAAAAACAAGCGATATGGCTCAATAGTGATCGAAACTTTAAAAACCGGAATTTTTATGTCAATAAATGTATCAAAAGAATGGGTTTATAATGCTGATTCTAAATATATAAGTTTTATTAAGTTTAGTATTACTCATCAAAGCCTACGAGCCTGAGAAAATTTACTAAATTTTTTAAAGAGGGGGGAAACATCCCCTACAAGTGAATGAATTTTAATGAAAATCACACCGTCAGATTCAGCGTATCAGAAAACCCTATTAAATAGATTTCAAGCTCATATCTGCAAAAATCTGCAACTTTGTATTCTTTGCCAGAAGAAAAATATACGAATATAGAAGTTAGTTACGTAAGTTAATTTGTAAAGACATCCATTTAGCAAAAGAAAAGTAAAATTTTTATGCAAATAAAAGCTGCATTAACTAAAAAACGATCAGAAATTAAATAAAATAAAAAGTTTTTTAAACTGAAAGTAAGGAGCGACCTTAAAACTTAAAACGAACAAAAATTATTCCGTATATAAAAGTGGCTGTTCCCTCCTCAACGCCTTGCTCTTTGCGCTAAAGTTCGACTCTGTCTCACAACTTTATTTTTTAAAACGATAAAAAACTTTAGCGTAAAGAGCGAGGGGTTGAGGAGGGGACAGCCCCTTTCATATACGGAATAATTTCTGTTCGTTTTAAGTTTTAATGTCGCTCCTTACTTTCAGTTTAAAAAACTTGTTTTTTTTATTTAATTTTGTGTAAAAGCTAACCCAATTTGCGAAAAAAGGTATAGCATTTGCGAATGGTCTCTCACTCTCTGGGCCTATGTGTCTGTGCGGGTGTTTGCTTATCTCAGTGCCTGTCTTCGTCGGTTTTTGTTGGTTTGCATGTCAGAATCCATATATTTATATGTCTTTTTGTCTCTCTCACTTCCTCTGCTTATGTGTCTGGGTGGGTGTTTACCTATCTCAATGCCAGTGATTGTTGCTATGTTTGTCTGAATCTATAGGCCTATATTTACACTTGTTTTTGTCTCTCTCACTCTCTGGGCCTATGTGTTTGGGCGGGTGTTTGCTTATATCAGTGCCTGTCTCTGTCGGTTTGTATGTCTGAATCAATATATTTGTATGTGTTTTTATCCCTCCCACTCTCCTTGCCAATTTATCTGGGCGGATGTTTGCTTCTCCCAGTGCCTGTCTTTGTCAGTTTGTATGTCAGGATCTGTATATTTATATGTGTTTTTTGTCACTCTCACTCTCTTTGCTTATGTGTCTGGGCGGCTGTTTGCCTATCTCAATGCCTGTCATTGTTGGTTTGTATGTCTGAATCAATATATTTGCATGTGTTTTGTCTCTCTCACTCTCTGGGCCTATGTGTCCGGGCGGGTGTTTGCTTATCTCAGTGACTGTCTTTTGTCGGTTTGTATGTCAGAATCTATATATTCATATATGTTTTTATCTCTCTCACATCCTTTGCTTATGTGTCTAGGCGGGTGTTTGCCTATCTCAATACCTGTCATTGTTGGTTTGTATGTCTGAATCTATATTTTTGCATGTGTTTTTATCTATCCCACTCTCTGTGCCTATGTGTCTGGGCTGAAGTTTGCTTATCTCACTGCCTATCTTTGTTTGTTTGTATGTAATAATCTATATATTCATTTGTATTTTTGTATCTGTCACTTACTCTGTTTATGTGTCTTGTCGGGTGTTTGCCTATGTCAATGCCTGTCATTGTTGCTTTGCATGTCTGAATCCATATATTTATAAGTGTTTTTGTCTCTCTCACTTCCTCTGCTTATGTGTCTGGGCGGTTGTTTGCCTATTTCAATGCCTGTGATTGTTGCTTTGTATGTCTGAATCTATATATTTACATGTGTTTTTTGTCTCTCTCACTCTTTTGCCTATGTGTCTGGGCGGGTGTTTGCTTATCTCAGTGCCTGTCTCTGTCGGTTTGTATGTCTGAATCAATATATTTGCATGCTTTTTTATCTCTCCCACTCTCCTTGCCAATTTATCTGGGCGGATGTTTGCTTCTCCCAGTGCCTGTCTTTGTCAGTTTGTATGTCATGATCTATATATTTATATGTGTTTTTGTCTCTTTCACTCTCTCTGCTTATGTGTCTGGGCGGCTGTTTGCCTATCTCAATGCCTGTCATTGTTGGTTTGTATGTCTGAATCAATATATTTGCATGCTTTTTTATCTCTCCCACTCTCCTTGCCAATTTATCTGGGCGGATGTTTGCTTCTCCCAGTGCCTGTCTTTGTCAGTTTGTATGTCAGGATCTATATATTTATTTGTGTTTTTGTCTCTTTCACTTCCTCTGCTTATGTGTCTGGGCGGGTGTTTGCCTATCTCAATACCTGTCATTGTTGGTTTGTATGTCTGAATCTATATATTTGCATGTGTTTTGATCTCTCCCCCTCTCTTTGCCTGTGTGTCTGGGTGGAAGTTTGCTTCTCTCAGTGCCTGTCTTTGTCGGTTTGCATGTCAGAATCCATATATTTATATGTATTTTTCTCTTTCCCAGTATCCTTGCCTATGTGTCTGGGCAGGTGTTTGCCTATCTCAATGCCTGTCATTGATGGTTTGCATGTCAGAATCCATATATTTATATGTGTTTTTATCTCCCTCACTTCCTCTGCTTATGTGTCTGGGCGGGTGTTTGCCTATCTCAATGCCTGCGATTGTTGCTTTGTGTGTTTGAATCTATATATTTACATGTGTTTTTTGTCTTTCTCACTCTCTCTGTTAATGTTTCTGGGCGGGTGTTTGCTTATCTCAGTGCCTGTCTCTGTCGGTTTGTATGTCTGAATCAATATATTTTCATGTGTTTTTATCTCTCCCAGTCTCCTTGCCTATGTGTCTGGGCGGATGTTTGCTTCTCACATTGCCTGTCTTTGTCGGTTTGTATGTCAGAATCTATATATTTATATGTGTTTTTGTCACTCTTACTCTCTTTGCTTATGTTTTTAGGCGGGTGTTTGCCTATCTCAATGCCTGTCTTTGTTTCTTTGTATGTGAGAATCCATATATTTCCATGTGTTTTTGTATCTCTCACTCTCTTGGCTTGTTTGTCTGGGCGAGTGTTTGCTTATCTCCGTGCCTTTCTTTGTCCGTTTGTACGTCAGAATCTATATATTTATATGTGTTTTTGTCTCTCTCACTTTCACTGCTTATGTGTCTGGGCGGGTTTTTGCCTATGTCAGTATGTGTCATTGTTGGTTTGTATGTCTGAATCTATATTTTTGGAAGTGTTTGTATCTATCACACTCTCTTTGCCAATATGTCTGAGTGGAAGTTTGCATATCCCAGTGCCTGTCCTTGTCGGTTTGTATGTCAGAGTCCATATATTCATATGTGTTTTTGTCTCTCTCACTTCCTCTGCTTATGTGTCCGGGCGGGTGTTTGCCTATCTCAATGCCTGTCATTGTTAGTTTGCATGTCAGAATCAATATGTATATATGTGTTTTTGTCTCCCTCATTTCCTCTACTTATGTGTCTCGGCGGATGTTTACCTATCTTAATGCCTGTCACTATTGCTTTCCCTGTCAGAATGTATGTATTTGCATGTGTTTTTGTCTCTCTCACTCTCTGGGCCTGTGTGTCTGGGCGGGTGTTTGCTTATCTCAGCACCTGTCTCTGTCGGTTTGTATGTCTGATTCAATATATTTGAATTTGTTTTTATCCCTCCCACTCTCCTTGCCTATGTGTCTTGGCGGATGTTTGCTTCTCCCAGTGCCTGTCTTTGTTGGTTTGTAGGTCAGAATCTATATATTTATATGTGTTTTTGTCACTCTCACTCTCTTTGCTTATGTGTCTGGGCGGGTGTTTGCCTATCTCAATGCCTGTCATTGTTGGTTTGTATGTCTGAATCTATGTATTTGCATGTGTTTTTGTCTCTCTCACTCTTTTTGCATATGTGTTTGGGTGGGTGTTTGCTTATTCCAGTGCACGTCTTTCTCGGTTTGTATGTCTGAATCTATATGTCTCTATGAGTTTCTCACTCTCTTTGTCTGTGTGTGTCTGGTCAGGTGTTTACTTATCCCAGTGCCTGTGTTTGTCGGTTTGTATGTCTGAATCTATGTATTTGTATGTGTCTCTCACTCTTTTTGCTTGTGTGTTTGGTCAGGTGTTTGCTTCTCTCAGTGTCTGTCTTAGCTTACCCTAGAGTTAATGGGAGTGTAACAAAGTAATAGATAACATATTTTTAATGAAATAATGACATATATGATATTAATATCAATATATGGTAGATATATTATTATAGATTATTAATATCAATGATCAACTTTGGACATTTTGAATCTGTTCCATAAAATGGTTCACCATGTTCTCTCTTGATACTATAGCTATTGTCTTCTCTTAGTTCGTAATCAGTGGAATAATCATTATTCCATTTTGAGTCATACACAATTTTTACAGGTGTATCATCGACAGGGTCAATATGATTTTCGTCTTTGGTATTATTTGGTTCATTGACTGTTTGATCAATGGCACTAACGTTTGCTGGTACTTTGTTTTTCATCGATTCATCTTTATATTCCTTAGTGATATTTCTGCCAATGCCCTTTATATTTTTCTGGCAATTTCACTGTCTATTATCACACTATTTTTACACAGGTAACAGTTCCGGTATGTAGACAAGATATGGTTTACGATATTAGTAGAAGAGTAGGCCTTTCTTTTCGTCTTTGCTTTCATTTGAATGCTAATACCCGAAAGTTGACGAAATGGTTTAACACTGGGTAACATGTTACCACAAGCACTAGCAAGAAGATGCCCCTCTTCATCAACTTTTATTTTTATGTTGGCTTTCTCTTTGAGTGCAATCATCTCCAGAGATCTCAATCTTGCATATCCACCATCATAAGAGTTGAATTTTTTTGGTACTCCAAAGAAATTCAATTTCTTTCTGTCATGACAATGCACGCATACCTTTTCGATAGTGCTACCACTTGTACTTATTTCATAGTTTAAATACTTCTCCTTGTCATCATTGAAAGCTACAATAACACTATCATCAAACAAACTCAACTTAAAAACAATAGGGAAACTTTTTTTTTCTCTTTTTTCTCCAAGACAGTGCAATTTAGATCGGTGAATATTTCGGCCCTATGTCCAAGGGCCGTCTTCAGCACAACATTAATGAAAATATATATATATATATATATATATATATATATATATATATATATATATATATATATATATATATATATATATATATATATATATATATATATATATATATATATATATATATATATATATATATATATATATATATATATATATATATATATATATATATATATATAAACAACTTACACTAAAATACGAAGTTTAAAACTAAAAATGATTTTAAAAACTTTTAAAACAGCCCCAGTATCCTTACTTCAACGAAGTTGAAGTCCTGGTTGAACTTCGTTGAAGTAAGGATACTGATGCTGTTTTAAAAGTTTTTAAAAACATTTTTAGTTTTAAACTTCGTATTTTAATGTAAGTTGTTTGTACATATATATTTTTTCTTTAATGTTGTGCTGAAAAAAGCCCTTGGATATAGGGCCAAAATATTCACCGATTTTAATTGCACTGTCTTGGAAAAAAATTTCCCTATTGTTTTTAAGTTGTGTTTGTTTGATATGGAAAGGCAGTGTGGTCTTCGTCAGTATTTGCGTTTAAAAATATCCTGTGAACATACTTTCTTAAAATGCTTCATCTTCACTTCTTAGAGATATGAGTTGTGTTTATTGTTCCACTGTGTAATAAATACTGATTAAATACACCCAATAAACTAGGTAGTGTCGATAACCGGACATAGAGCACCAGTGGGAAAGCCGCATCGTGTCTCTGAGAAAGCATAGAGTACGATAGTTAGAGCCATAAGCATATTTCATGACATTTTAGGATAAGTAAAAAAAAGTTGAATAATTTCAAAGTCCCCAAAAAAATTTAGTCCAGTAAAAAAAAAGTAGAATAATTTCGAAGTCCAAAAAAATTTAGTCCAATAAAAAAAGTGCTACTACAAACAATATTTTTCTAATAGTAAAAGTCACGACTAACATTGCTATATCATTCTCATTTTGAACTTGGAAAATATGAAATGTGATTTTCTTATGTTTTAAGTATGTTACATCTCATTCTAAGAGATTTAAAAAAAAGTTGAAAAAATATATCATGTTAAAAAATAATAAAAAAAGTTAAAAAAACTTCAAACAAATTCCAAAAAAATGGAGGGGAAGGGGGGGGGGGGGGAGCCGCATCGTGTCTCTGGGCAATCATAGAGAGTACAATTGTTAGAGCCGTAAGCATATTTCATGTCATTTTAAGATACGTAAAAAAACATAAGAAATTGAGTAATTTCGAAGTCCAAAAAAAAATCTTCCCAATAAAAAAAAAGTTCTACTGCGAATAATATTTTTCTAATAGTAAAAGTCACGACTAACATTTCTATATCACTCTCATTTTGAATTTGTAAAATATTAAATTTGATTTTTCTATGTTTTAAGTATGTCACATGTCATTCTAAAAGATGTAAAAAAAAAGTTTAAAAAATATATCATGTTAAAAAATAATTAAAAAAATTAAGAAAAAACTTCAAAAAAAAACAATGGGGGGAGGGGGCCAAAAAGTTGGAGGGGAGGGGGCCTCCTCGGAATTTGGGGATAGGGAATCTTTGAGGGTTGAGGTCCCTGATGGTTAGGGTCGTTGGTGCTTATGATACTTGATGGTTCATACTCATATATACCTCACTACTTGATTTGTAAGGATTTCTATTGATTGTTCTGAATTTCTTTATTAAAATTCTTTTCTTGCCATCCACATCTCTCTTAGTGTCAACTTTTTAGTTTACTATAACGTTAGACCATATTTTATATTGAAAACACTGTTCAAACGGTACTTGTGTATTTTACAGAACACATCGAGGAAGTAAAGTAATTTATAATAAATAAATTATGCGTTAACAACCCCTTCGGGCTTACCTTAACTGGTAATTAGTTTAACCATTTTTTACCACCTTCATGGAATCCGATCACCGATTAAGATCATTCTCACTCCTATTATTCAATCAAAAATTAAGATCATTCACATAGTCCAATTCGCAAATGCTATACCTTTTTTTGCAAATTGAGTTAGCTTTTACGCAAAATGATATAAAGCCAATTAAGCTATTGAATACCTTGTACCAATGTCTCTTGTAGGTGTCAAATCTATTACGTATCTGAGCATATTCTTTGTATTGTTGATGCATTCAATTCCTCATTCTTTAATTACCCGTGACGCATTCTTAACCAACGGAAGTTTGATTTGGCTATTGAAGCTACAAGTAATTACCCTTTTCAAAAACATTAGTTTTTAACTACACCCAGACTCTTGTATATCGTCTAAACCAGTCTGATTGCATTACAAAATCTCGTCCATAGTTCCAAATTTAACATGTTTGATCACTTTATAGGTCTATAATATAAAGGGATTGGTCGATTTTTGCAATATGTTCGTCAAACTACACTGTATATTCATGCCCCAGACGTAGGATTAGGACTGTGTTTATCTTTACTACTGATTGATCTGATAAAAAAAAAAAATTAGGTGGGGCGAAAAATAGGTTGATCCGATAAACTGGCATTAAAAGCAAGTTTAATTAACGCAAACTTGGGTTTATTAAGTAAATTACACTACTTTAGACTACGCTAGGGGGCGCTCCCTGGATCCGCCACTGCACTGATGTTTAGTGCAAAGAGTAGAGGATTCAAAGGAGTGGTAGGCCCCCATAAACGAAACAGTGTTTACCTATTTATTGTCTTTTTCGTAATTTATTTTATTTAATTAAAATGAATTTTCAAAAATAGAGATTTTTCAAAAAAAAAACATAAAGCTACTTTTATCCAGACCAAGAGATATAATGTTTAGTGAACAAATGAAACCCAAAACAAAGAGTAATTACAATAAATATTGAAGTTAAACTTTAGACTAACCGAAATTTGTTTGATGGATAAACAGGCGTTGGATGGGGGATGATTACCCTTCATTCCATTTTGGCTCTTTTGAAGGGTACTAGAATTTTCAATTTCCAATCGAAAGAGCTTTTTCCGAAGTTTCTACGACAACTCCTATACAAAGTGCCATAGTGAAAGAAAAATTAAAATAAATACTACATTGTGCCCACATCCTTCTTTACTTTGAAAGCGCTATTGCACTGCCTATGATTTAAACCACACAAATAAGGATTAAACCACCCCTACAAACACGAGCGATTAGAGAAAAAACGTACGACACCGCAATAAAAGCATCCTCAGTCAGGAAAAAGTAGTATCCCTACTCTGCTTTCAAGCGCACAGATAGAAAATTAAAATATGGAAAATAGCATTGGATTTCAAGCACACAGATAGGGAAATTAACATGTGTTTCTTGGTTATGTTGGTTATGTTTTTTGATGGTTATGTTGTTTGATGTTTGTTAGTTATGTTATGTTGATGTTGTTTCTTGGGTATTGATGGTTATGTTATGTTGATATTTGTTGGTTATATTATGTTGATTTTGTTATGTTATGCTGGTTATGTTATGTCATTTGATGTTTCATGGTTTTGTTGATGGTTACGTTATGTTTGTTGGTTGTGAGTGTTATGTTATTTTGATGTTGTTTCATGTTTATGTTAAGTTTGTTTTTCATGAGTGTTTTGTTGATGTTGTTTCATGGTTATGTTATGTTTGTTGGTTATGACAGGTATGTTGATGTTGTTTCATGGTTATGTTGATGGTCATGTTGTCTGAGGGTTATGTTTTGTTGACGTTTGTTTTTTATGTTGTTTGAAGTTATGTTGTTGGTTATGTTGTGTTGATGTTGTTTGTTGGCTATGTTGTTATGTTATGCTGATGTTGTTTTGTAGTTATGTTGATGTTTATGTTGTTTTTTGGTTATGTTGTTTGATGGTTTTGTTGTTATGCTATGTTGATGTTGTTCCTTGGTTGTGTTGCTTGATGTTATATTGATGTTGTTTCTTGGTTTTGTTGATGTTTGTTTGCTATGTTTGCAGGATATATTTGAAATAAATAATGTTACCAGGCGAGATTTCTAGCGCATCTATCGTCATGTGACACATCCCCGTTTCAAGTGCAAGTTACACCACGCGACACACCCTCACCTTTAAAGGGTCAGATAAGTGGAGCTATCAACCCCTCAAGCCTTTACACCTGCGCAACGCAGTGACTGGTTCTATTAAAGGGAACATAATTGCCAAGACTCCGTCACATACCCCTCTGAACTCCAATGACGTCATACGACTTACTCCATTTCAAAGGGAGAGGAATAATATGCCTAACTTTGCGATAGGGACCCATGAGGGAAACCCCGCTTATAGCTCACACCTTACGTAATTATTTTGCAACACTCTCACGTAATAATTATTTTCGCCCGAAACACCCAAAGCGTTTTTCTTCATTAACTTAATGGCGGCACACACTTTATGTAAGGTCACATAATGATTGCGCAACCATCACTGTCAGAATACCATTTTGACATTTTTTACCCAAAAGCCTCAAGACATTTTCTTTTTTCGGCATTTCATTTGTCACCCCAAAACACCTTTCATATTTTTCTAGAGTTCTTGACCCCGCCAGGACTCGAAAGGTTATTCTCTTCCATTGGCTCTGTGTCTAAACTGGAAGGACTAAACTGCTATTCACAGTATTTTGTATCTTGAACCTTATTCTAAAAATTATCTATTAGAAGCAAGAAGATTCCCCATTTTTTGGCACTCGTTAGAACGGTGTGTTTACCACCAAATTTGGCACGCACTCGGAAAATATCTCTTTCCAGGGGACATTTGTTCTCAAGGTATTTTTAGCAATAAAGGGGAAATGCGTGTTTAAATTACGTAAACACCTATGTATAAGAGACGCATAACAGTAAATATTAAAAACACAGCCATTGTAAATAAAAACAAATTGACAAGCAATAAAACATAAAAAAAGACAGATAAAAAACACGACACCTCAACACTGTTTTATTTTTTATCATTATGCAAAGCGGTAATTTTCAGATATACATTTATTTTTATCTAGTCTCCATCCACTAAGGTACCGACCTACTTGCTGGTCACCTCCGAGGAAGTGTTCAATCCCCCGGAGCGGTTTGTCCTAGCCCGACACACCCCCAGTGGGCCATTTTTAAGCAAAAATATCAAAATACACAAAATGTGGAAATTCTTGTTCCCGCCCGTGCTGTCTGTGGGGTAGCTTTGTCAGTGTCGTCTTATTCCAGGAACGGAATCCGATCATCCATGCGATGCAGGGGAGCTTGCTCAATGTTGACTCGTTCCAAGGAGATAAAATCCGGGCTTCAGCTTGGCGATAAGGGAGGTATAAAAATGGTATTGCTTGAGATAATATAAAAAGTAGCACTAATAGGGAAGTTATCATTGAATTTATAGGATATAACCACCGCTAAAATCACATCATCCCATTTTCTAGTGCTCAGCTAGCAAGATTCATGCACTAGCAAGACTATCACCCCAGGCATAATTCCTGCCATTGGTACACTGTTTTTTTCTGGAAGATTCCCAGGAATACCGTGACCAAGTCTAATATGAATGACGGAAGTGTATCTTACAAGCTAGACTAAAAGGACCCCATGGGACCCCCCGAGAACGCCATATACGCGGGTGGTGTGTATTAACAGCGGTACATATTTTAAGCATAGATATGGAATACACTGCCATTCTGGGCTTAAATATTTCTTGCGATAAGACACATTTGTTTCTCACTTGATGCTTTGTGAGACCGTTACAGAATATGATTTTTTTTCCTGGAACACCAACCATTTTTGGGTTTAATGTTTCTTGACAATAGGCAATAATAACGTCCTGCTACCGCTATGACACAGGTCATCATCAGTGGTAGAGTCTTCTAACATTTGAAACATACAAGCACACTTTCTTACACACAGACACTTTCTTAGAAGTGGCATTTTTTCGTTATGATGACAACTTATCTGCTAGAAGTAACAATCTATCTTTCAAACATACACAATTTTTCTTAGAAATAACATTTTTCGTTAGGATAAAAAGTTGTCTGCAGAAATAGCAAGTTTTCCTTAACACTAACAAATTTACCCTTCGAAGTATCAACTGGTTTCCTTAAAACTAACATACTTCTCCTTAAGACTAACAAAGTTTCTCATCAAAGTAACAACATTCTTCCTTAATACTTCCAAACTTTTACTTAAAACTAACAGTTTTTCTCTTAGAAGCGTCAACTTTTTTCCTTAAGGATAACATCATTTTACTTAAGTAACTCAAATTTCTCTTAGAAATAACCTTTTTCGCCAGTGATAACACGTTTTCTGTTCGAACTAGCAAGTTTTTTGTCAAAGATACTAAATTTTTCTTATAAGTAACAATTTTTTTATCATGATATCACACAGACACACACACACACACACAGACAGGACACACAAACACACACACACACACACACAAACACACACACACACACACACACACACACACACACACACACACACACACACACACATACACACACAAACACAACATTTTTTCCTTTAGTAGTAACAAACTTTTACTCAACACATTCATGCCTTAAGAATAACAAACTTTTACTTAATAAGCTCAAATTTCTCTTCGAAGTAACATTTTTCGTCACTGGTAATGTTTTCTGCTTGAACTAGCAAGTTTTCTGTCAAAGTTACCAAATTTTTCATAGAAGTAACAATATTTCATTATGATAACAAGTTTTCTGCCAGAAATAGCAAGTTTTCCTTAACACTATCAAATCTTTTCTTCGAAGCAACAACTTTTTCCCCTTAGTAGTAACAAACCTTAATAGAAGAAAAATTGTTATCATAAACGAAAAAATTGTTAATTCCAAGAAAAATTTGGTATGTTTGCCTGAAAACTTGTTACTTCTAACAGATAACCTGTCATCATAATGAAAATTGCTAGTTCTAAGAAAAACTTGGTATCTTTAATAAAAAATTGCTAGTTCAAGCAGAAAACGTGTTGTGGGGGTGTACTTTTAGTCTAGCTTGTAAGATGCACTTGCGTCATTCATATTAGACTTGGTCCCAGAAATCCTGGGGATCTTCCAGAAAAAAACAATTTACCAATGGCAGAAATTTTGCCTGGGGTGGGAATCTTGCCAGTGCACGAATCTTGCTAGCTGTGCGCTAGAAACTGGGATGATGTGATTTTAGAGGTGTTCATATCCTAGAAATTCTATGATAACTTCCCTATTATTGCTACTTTTTATGTTATCTCGATCAATACCATTTTTAACCTCCTTTTCCGCCTAGCTGAAGCCTGGTTTTTATCTCCTTGGAACGAGTCAACATTGAGCAAACTTCCCTGCATCGCGTGGGATTGTCGCATTCCGTCCTTGGAATGAGACGACACTGAAAAAACTCCCTCACAGCGCATAGGATTGGTGGGAAAGAGAATTTCCACCCTTTGCGCATTTGGATATTTTTGCTGAAAAATGCCCGCTTAGGGATGTTTCAGGCTGGGAAAAACCCCTAAGGGGGATTGTGCACTTCCTCGGAGATGACCAGCGAGGAGGTCGGTACCTTAGTGGATGGAGGCTGGATAAAAATAAATTTATGCTTAAAAATTACCGCTTTGCGTAACGATAAAAAAATAAAACAGTGTTCAGCTTTTGACGGAGAAAAATAGGCTTCGCTCCACTCACAGACACTCCCCCTCCCCTGGAGTCCTCTCTTTTCGTCTTCCCTTAAATCACGCATGTTTTTCTTCATTCTTTTATAAGCCACAATAATGCCCAAGAAACTACATCTTTTATCACGGCACCCTCTGAAAATGAATGCTAGGTTATGTACTGTCATTGTGGGGTGAACTACAGCTTAAGAGTTAGGGTTGAGGCATTAAGGAATTTTTCCCATGGAAGAGATGAAAATATAATAGGTACTCAAAGAAATAAAAATTCTCCTTGGCAGTTCTTAATATGTCTTTAGTTTGCATCTAATATCAACCTTATTCCTCCAAATCCAATTCTAATGTCACTCCCCCCCCCCCTCCCCTGCCCTCTGGGGTTTCAGGCTATAAGTCTCGGTTTTTATTACACATGGTTCTTTTTGTGTATATTATAATATGGCCTTTTCATCTTTTATTTTTGTCGTGTTTTTTAGCTGTCTCATTTTATGTTTTATTGCTTGTCAATTTTTTTTATTTACAATGACTGCGTTTTTAAGATTTACTGTTTGAGATGCGTCCCTTATAACTTGGTGTTCACGTAATTTAAGCACGCGTTTCCCCTTTATTGCTTAAAATACCTTGGGAAAAAATGTCCCCTGGAAATAGATGTCTTCTGAGTGCGTGCCAAATTTGACGGTAAACACGCCGTTCTAACGAGTGCCAAAAAATGGGGAATCTTCTTGCTTCTAATAGATTATTTTAGAATAAGGTTGCAGATACTGTGAATAGCAGTTTAGTCCTTCCAGTTAAGGCACAGAGCCATTGGAAGACAATAAACTTTTGAGTCCTGGCGAGGTCAAGAAATCTAGAAAAAAATTATGAAAGGGGTTTCGCGGCGAAAAATGAAATGCCTAAAAAAGAAAATGTCTTGAGGCTTTTGGTTGAAAAATTTCAAAATGGTATTATCTGGCACTGGTGGATGCGCAATCAGTACGTGACCTTACATAAAGTGTGTGGTGCCATTTAATTAATGAAGAAAACACTTTGGGGGTTGCTGGTGAAAAAATTATTACACGAAAGTGTTGCACAATAATTACGAAAGGTGTGACCTATAATCGGGGGTTACCCCATGGATTCTTGTTGCAAAGTTAGGCATATTATTCCTCTCCGTTTGAAACGGGGTAAGTCTTATGATGTCAGTGGAGTTCATATGGTTGTGTGAAGGAGTATTGGCAACTCTGTTCCTTTTAATAGAACCGGTGACAGCGTTGCGCAGGTGTGACGGCTTGAGCAGTTTGTAGCTCCACTTATCTGACCCTTTAAAGGTGAGGGTGTATCGCGTGGTGTAACATGCGCTTGAAACGGGTATATGTCACATAACGATACATGCGCTAGAAATCTTGCCTAGTAACATCATTTATTTCAAATATGTCCTGCAAACATAACAGACAAACATCAACATAACCAACAAACAACATCAACATAACATAACAACATAACCAAAAAACAACACAACCAACAAACAACAAACAACATCAATCAACATAACCAACAAACAACGTCAACATGACATAACAACATAACCAACAAACAACATCAATATAACATAACAAACAACATAACATAACACAACCATCAAACAGCATAACCAGCAAACATCAACAAAACATAACCATCAAACAACATATCCATCAACGTAACCATGAAACAAAATCAACATAACACTCATAACCAACACACGATATAACCAACAAATATAAAATAACTATGAAACAAAAAATAACAATGAAACAATATCAACATAACACTCATAACCAACAAACATAACATAACCATGAAACAACATCAACATAATATAACACTCATAACCAGCAAACATAACATATCCATCAACAAAACCATGAACCGTCAAACAAACTAACATAACCAAGATAACATAACAACATCCACATAACATATCTAACAAACATCAACATCACATAACCATCAATAGTCAAGAAACAACATCAACATAACATAACCAACAAACATCAAACAACATAGCCATCAAAAAACATAACCAACATAAGCAATAAATATATCTTAATTTCTCTATCTCTGCGCTTGAAATCCAATGCTATTTTCCATATGTTAATTCCCCTATCTGTGCGCTTGAAAGCAGAGTAGGGGTACTACTGGAACAGAACACTTCAATCCTACGCACAAAAGTTCGACTCTGAATATAACAGATTAGCCCCAATGCACAAAACCTAATTCCCAGATTCAACACTTAAACCTGTCTTGAAAATTCTTTAACCGCACACCTACCAGTCCCACGTTAAATAACTTAAGCCGAAAGCAGTCAAAATTATACTAAGTTCATAAACGCTGGAACTCAACACTCAGCAAGGGCACCATAATTCGAAATTTGAACCCCGAGCACAAATACTTAAAATTCATATACAACAGCTTGTACCTGACATTCGAAAGCTTGAACTTCAAGCAAAAACGTAAACTTCATGTACCAAAATTTAACTCAAAGTACAAAAACTGAAATATCCATATTCTAAGACTATAGCCTCACATAAAAAATTTAAAATCTTAATGATATGGGAGATAAATCCTCCAGACTCATTGCTGACGCATAAGGCATCGAAACGACGTTTTGGTAGCTGGTTCTTTTTAAAAGAGACAAGTAACAAATCTGTCGACCAACCTTGCTGCAGCATGGAACGACCCCTAGGCTCCGTACTGCCAAGAATACCCTGAATCCACTGGGTAGCAGAGAGAGAAACTTGAGCCCCCCCCCCCGAAATATTGCTTTTACTGAAAATTCCTCCCGCGGAGAATTCCTCCACGCGTAATATGAGCAGGCAAAGAGAAAGTAGAAAAAAGATACCTAAAAATGTCGATCAGCCACCTATTAAAAATTACGAGCCAGAGAAAAATTTTTTGATTTTTAAAAAATCTTCAAAAAACATGACTTTGCCTCAAACCAACTTGCAATTGATT
Organism: Artemia sp. Qi Xiang Cuo; assembly: GCF_049724085.1. Lineage (NCBI taxonomy): Eukaryota > Metazoa > Arthropoda > Branchiopoda > Anostraca > Artemiidae > Artemia > Artemia sp. Qi Xiang Cuo. The sequence goes on from NC_142801.1 coordinate 65,360,018, forward strand.
GAAAATTCTGAGAGTACCACTCTATTTAAAAGTATTGAAAAAAAAATATTGAGCTTCCAGCTGCAGAGGAAGTAATGCAACATGGTGGAACATTCATTGGTGAAAAGTCACGTAGTCCATACAAGACAAATTGTTAATGTGGACATTTATCTCAATGCTAGATTTAACTCAGTTGATTCAAATGATTTTTCATGAAATTATGCTTGGTGAAATACAATTGCGCATCAGCTACTATAAAGGAGGGGTGGTGTGTCATTGTGTAGGCTGGGAGGAAGCCAGATGTCTAAATAAGTGTACTTTAATGCCCAAATTGTCTAATTATTCATGAGCCTTCAGATGAATATTGGAAAGGCTCTAGGACGGAATCTCCCCTTTTATTGCACAGAATATTTGTTACATTTATTTTAAAGCTTCATCTAACTAAATTGATTTGCTTCATATTTCTCAATAATTATGAGAAGTTATGTGTAAGTACACATCAGCTATATAAAGGAGTCACAAGGGCACACTGACGGATCTAGGGGGGCGGGAGAGGACCCCTCACCCGAAGATTTTTTTTTCTGGCGGCCTTTTTTACTATTTTTTTTCTTTTTTTGCTCTTTTTTTAAAATAAATTTGTCGATTTGGTTAATTATTAGCCCCTTTGTCACATTGGGCCCTCCCCAAGATTTTGCTTTTTGGCGTCCTTGTCACATTGGGCCTCCGCCAAGATTTCGCTCTAGATCCGCCCCTGCCGATTGCAGGGGCCTCAAAGAGCGTGTTTTAATGCCCAAATGGTCTAACTCTTATTGAACCTTCATATAAGTGCAGAATGAAATTGGGGAAGGAGGGGGAGATAAAAATTGATATATAATCCCCATTGACTCCCGGAAATAGTTTTGGTCTACTCTTTCTTATTGGTACTAGGGGATGTTGTAATAGTATCATTCTAAGTGCTACAATCTGTTTTCTATTTAGCATAAATATTGCAATCACATGCCTACCGGCATAAATTGGGAAAAGATGAAACAGGGCATCATGGGCCTTACCAAAAAACTTTTGAGGCATGAGGGGGGGGATAAGTGATACCAGGAGCTATTCATGGATTTTAAATGGTAATTTTCCTCTTTTCCTACATAAATGTATTTAAACATACGTATACAACGGAGGCAATTCCAAGACCACAGAACACCATTTTAGAGATGGCGATGGCTTCAGCCACATGAAAGACGAAGTCACGCAGAACTTCTATCCACATAGACAATAATACCCGTCTCTATCCAGCCGAAATTCCTTAGTAAAATTACTATTAAAAACTTATTCAACAAAACTGCTGTTTATCGAAGATTTTGACTAAATCATCAAATCTTGTCAAATATTTTTCTTACAGTTTGCGGTTTGAAGTGTCAAGCAGGAAACTGGAAAAGCGGGAAGCTACCAACCAATCAAAATTCTTAGTGCAGACACTAACAGCAATAAATCCTGCATTTATTAATCTGGTAGCACACATCATATCTTAGTTAAGCCTGGGCATGATCTGAAAAATAATGAGAAATTGAACTAAAAAACATCTTTATTCAGTTGAAAGTAAGGGGCAACATTAAAACAGAAAGAAATGATTCAGTATGTGAAGGTGGCTGCCTTTTCCTCAAAACCTCACTCTTTTTGCTAAAGTTGGAATTTTTTTCATAATTCTTTAAAACCGACACTGAAACACAGGCGCTGTTAAACTGGAATAAGACAGTTTTTTAAAACACTGCTGTCGGTAACAACTCATTCGTTAACAACTGGTTAAAAACAGGTTAAATCTTCAAAAAGGCCCTGGGACTTCAAATTTTCCATTGAACTAGCCCCTGCAAAGATTATTCAATCACCCTTCCCAAAAACACCTTAAATCTTAGCAATAGGCAACATGCATAGCTTATAGTCCTTGCCCCAGGGGTCTGGAATGGGGTAGGTCAAACCCAGAGGTATGGTATGTGACCTTTGGCCCATCTTAAACAAAATGGGTATCTTAAGATTCTGATCGGATGCGTTTGGTGATAAAACGGTGTGGGAAGTGACTTGGGGCCCTCCAATTACTTTTGACTCTTAAAAAAGGGCACCAGAACTTGTAATTTGTCATCGAATGAGTACTTTCCAAAGTTAGTACGATCACCCCTTTTATATGAAGTGCCTCTGGGGAAAAATGATTAATACATTGAACACTTATGGCTCTTTTATGGCACCGGTATAGCATTGCCTCTGACTTAAATTAAATAAAAAAAAAGAAGTTTTTTAACTGAAAGTAAGGAGCGACATTAGAACTTAAAACGAACAGAAATTATTCCGTATATGAAAGGGGCTGTCCCCTCCTCAACGCCTCGCTCTTTACGCTAAAGTTTTTTATTGTTTTAAAACACTAAGTTGTGTGACAAAAGTCAAACTTTAGAGTAAAGAGCGAGGCATAGAGGAGGGGACAGCCCCTTTCATATACGGAATAATTTCTGTTCGTCTTAAGTTTTAATGTCGCTCCTTACTTTCAGTTAAAAAAACTTTGATTTTTTGTTTAATTTCTGAACGTTTTTGAATTAATGCAGCTTTGATTTTGGCTCAACATACATGAATAATTAGAATGAAATTTGCATATTAATTTTATTGTTTTGGCTAAATGGCTTTCTCGAAATTTTGTTATGACGTAACTTACGAATTAACTTACGTAACGAGCTTCTATATTTGTATGTTTTTATTACATATATTAGGGAGTTTACCAAGACCGTATCCGGGGGAGGGTTACCCGGTTTGAACCCCCCCCCCCCAAAAAATAAATTTTGACCGAGTCGAAAATTAGTCTAAAGAATAACTTTAAAGACAAAACCTTACCAGAAAAAGCATATGCTCCCACACTAAATCCTATTACATTTTGTGGGTAAACGGTTCTGATCAGCTTAGGCAATTAGCTAACCGTAGGTACCCCCATGTACACCTGACTTGCATAGTAAATTAGGGTTAATATACGCTATTATCCTATTGCATTTTGTGGCGTACAAAAATCCTATTGCAATTTTGTGGGTAAACGGTTGTGATCAGCTTACGCAATTAGGTAACCCCATGTTAACCTTATTATGCAAGGTCAGACCTTGCAGAGTAAATTAGGATTAATGGGGGCTCAAGGTAAACGCTATAAGAGAGTGCAAGATTGTCAGTTCAGTTCAGTTGAATTTTGGACTTGGATAAGAGAAGACCGATTTTCAACATGAAGAGGAAGTGTGATATTACGTCGTTTTTCGCGCCTAAGCGGACCAGGAATGTGTCTGACAGTGCCGTTAGCGGGACGTCTGCGGAGCATTCATCTACACCTCTGGATCTGAAGGGCACTGGAGCCATCTTTGAAGCTTCTGAATCACGCACACTGGAACCAACCACGACGCATCACGCACCTGCACCAACCCAGTCTATGACGTTGTTTGCAAATGACATCCTTCGTTTTGTCAAAAAATCATCCAGTCTCGATGCAAATTCTAAACTTCATTTGCTGAAGAGCTGTTGGACTCCAGATATCTCCTACATTTTCTTAGTATCCGAAAAACGGAAGCTGAAGTTTCAGTTAACTTGGCTCGCTCGTTTCAGTTGGTTGTCATACTCTCCGTCTGAGGACGCTGCTTTTTGCAGATTTTGCGGTCTGTTCTCGTCAGAGACAGCTGGCAAAGGCTGCCACCAGCGCTTGGGGAATCTAGACAACAAACCATTCAGGAACTGAAAAATGCGATAGAGTGCTTCACAGCTCACCAACAAGTAGAGTTTCATAGAAGCTGCAACGTATCGGCTGAAAACTCCAATACTGTCTCGGAGAAAAGGCAGGACAATATCGTGCACCCACTAGACGCGGTGAGGAAAGCGCAGGTTCAAGAAAATTGCCAGAAGTTGCGACCAATTGTTGAGACGGTGATATTTTGTGGGCGGCCACAGCTTGCCCCTCGTGGTACCAACGATTCCGGTCCCATTTTCGTCTCGGATCCAGAACCTTCTCACAATGATGGCAACTTTCGACCACTACTGCGGCTGAGGGCAAGACACGGTGACGATGTTCTGAAGAACCATCTTCTTACTGCGGCCGAAAATGCCACATATCTTTCTCCCATCATCCAGAATGGTATTATCGCCGCATCCGAGGAGCTTCTTCAGCAGTCTATTGTGGAAAGAGTAAACGCAAGTCCATGCTTTTCGGTGCTTGCCGATAAAACTGTGGACGTTTCGAATACTGAGCAGCTGTCTGTTTGCGTCCGCTACACTTTCAAACAAAACCTGCATGAGGACATCCTTGGTTTTACCCAAGTATCTGATCTGACTGGGCAAGGTCTGGCTTCATCAATCCTGCGATTTCTCGAAAGCCTTGGTCTTAATCTTAACAAGATGGTTGGTCAGGGATATGACGGTGGAGCAGCGATGAGTGGGCATCTTATGGGTGTCCAGGCTGTTATACGTAAAAAGTATAAGAGGCGCTTTACGTCCATTATAGTGCGCACAGTCTCAACTTGGTCATCTATTCTGTATGTTCTGTTCTGGTGTTTAAGAATTTCTTCGGTGTCGTATCACAAGTCAACAGTTTTTACCATACTTCCCCACTCAGGACACAGAATTTAAAAGAGAAGATCAACGAAATATTACCGGATTCGAGGAAACATACTTTAACCGGACTCTGCGAAACAAGATGGGTGGAGCGCCACGATTCAGTCGTGTGTTTTCTTGAGCTGTATCGACCGATCCTGCGATCCCTGGAAGCTCTTGAAGAGAACGGAAATTTAGAAACTTCTGCAAAAGCGGCGCAGTTGCTGTTCACGATGAACCAGTCGCAATTTGTTGTGTGTCTCCATGTGGTCAAAGAGCTTTTCTGCCTTACGCTTCCACTGTGCAAGACTCTTCAGTCAGTTGACTGTGATTTGGCAGCTGCATAGAGGCACGTGGAAACTGTCCTTTCAAAAAGTAAAGGAAATGCGAGGAAATACTGCTATTGGTTTCATGTCTATTTTTGACGAAGCTCAGCGTTTTGCCAGCGACTTAGGACTGGAGATGACTCGTCCAAGGACGAGAGGTGGCCGGAGAATGCATGAAGACGATCCAGACCTTCTCAATCAATATAGAACCTTGCTATTTATTCCTTTCCTGGACCACTTCACTTCCGAGCTGAAACAACAATTTGTGCTTCACCAGGAACTGCTGTCAAATCTCAGCATCCTTTCTCCTGCCAAATTTTTTTCTGTCGATCTGAAGGCATTAAACTTGGAGTCATTGGTTAATTTGTATGGCGATATTCTTCCCGAGCCAGACTGTCTGAAGCAAGAAATCGATCTATGGCGCATCAAGTGGGAGAATGTTCCGGTATCAGAGAGGCCAACTTGTGCCGTGTCTTCGCTTCAGGCATTCGACGCCACCTTTTTTCCAAATGTTTTTCTTCTTCTGGCTATTCTTCCGACGTTACCTGTTAGCACTGCTACTCCGGAAAGAAGTTTCTCAACGCTCAGCAGGCACAAAACCTGGCTGAGAAATTCAACAGGAGAAGAACGATTGAGTGGCTTAGCCCTCCTTGCAGTCCATAGGGACGTTGACATCTGCCTTGACGAGGTCATCGACAATTTTGCAGGGAAGAAAAATCGTCGCCTGGATTTTGTTTTATAGATATTGGCCCTTACTTTTAGCTGAACAAAAAAAAACTTCTTTTTGCGTTAACTGTTTTTGCTGTCTAAAAAAAAATAGCTTTTAATATATAATTGTATGTAAATACTTGTCTCGTTTTTAAGTCACTAAAAAAAAAAAAAAAAAAAAAAAAAAAAAAAAAAAATGCCCCTTAAAGATGCGAAAGTATGCCTAGTGGACGCGTCCTCGTTCACAAGGGGCGGACTAGCCGTCTCAATCTAACGTAATGTTACTCGAGGATGTTAGACAAAGTCCATGGGAAAAAATCGGGACCCCCCCGAGCAAAAATCCTGGATACGGCCCTGGAGTCTACCCCTAGTCAATACCTCGCTCTTTACGCTAAAATCCGAATTTTGTTCGAGTCACAAACCCCTGAATCACAAAGGCTGGTTAATTAGAATAGATAGCTCTTTTGAAAGTACTGAAAAAAACTTTAGCGTAAAGAGCGAGGTATTGACTAGGGGTTGAACCCCTTCATATACGTAATAATTTCTGTTTGTTTTAAGTTTTAATGTTGCTCCTAACTTTCAGTTGAAAAACCTTTTTTTTTATTTAATTTCTGATCGTTTTCTAAATAATGCTGGGAAATCCGGCGCCCCTTCATAAAAATTTCCCTTCTCCCACGGAAATATCCTCCTTTGAAAGATTCTCAACCTCCCCCCCCCCACCACCACCAGAAAAAAATCCCTCCTGAATCGTCTGTATACTTCCCATTACAAATACTTTTTGCAGACAATGGGCAAAGTTCATAACTTGCAGCCCTTCCCCCGGGAACTGTGGGGGAGTATGTCATCCTCAAAGACATATTAAGTAAACTTTCGACAGTGCTCAACAAAATACCAATCTCAAAATTTTGATTGGGTGACTTCGGGAAATAAATTAGCGTGGGAGGGGGACAGGTTGCCCTCCAATTTTTGTGTTCACTTGAAAAGAGCACTAGGACTTTTAATTTCCGTTCAGATTAGCCCTCGTACGATATTCTAGGACTAATCAATCGATACGCTCACCCCTGGGGGGAAAAATAATAAAATAGACACACATCCGTGAACTTCATTTGGGTAAAAAATACAAAATACTACATTTGGGAAGCTAGGAACGCGAAACCTCTACAGTAGTGTTCTCTAATACGCTGAATCTGATGGTATGACTTTCATTAAAGTTCTATGACTTTTAGGGGTTGTTTCCCAATTTTTTGGAAATTAGGGCATATATTCTCAGGCACGTAACTTTTAATGAGTAAGACTAAACTGAATGAAACTCTTATATTTACAATCAGCATAAAAATCTGATTTTATTGATGTATCTGTTGGTATCAAAATTACGGTCTTTAGAGTTTTGGTTACTATTGAGCCGGGTCGCTCCTTACTTACAGTTTGTTACCACGAACTGTTTGAGAAGTGAGTAGATCCTTTCAATTGGCCTTCTAATGAACATTTTAAGTTATCAAGGAGGAAATAGGAGGCGGAATTTTCTGCAGCGAGGAATTTTTTCTGGAAATTTTCTGTGGGGGGGGGGAGAATGCTTAGACCCGAGAGAATCCTTAGGCGAGTAAACGAACAAACTAACTGTAATGGTTCAAACATAAATCCCAGAAGTCCTTTAAAAGATCTTTGTATTCCTAAAAAATCTTAAATCACCAAACTAAAAATCTTAAAGCTTCATTACATTGATCTTAGAATAAAGACCCTCTAAAAAAATTCAAATTCACCCACAAAAGCTTAACCACATGATATGCATGCAGGTTCTGAAATTACAGCTCTACAAGTCAGACAAATATTTCAGGGGGGGGGCGCTAAAACCCCCTGGATACGGCCTTTATCGAAAACAAAGAACATGGGTAAATTAAAAATTACCAATACTCTTTGATCCAGACCAAGAAAACTTGCTATCCAACTGATAAAACCATATCAACGCCAAATTTTCGGATAAAATTTGGGATCCTTTTTTAGGATAAAATTAGGATAAAATGTCAATAGTTTTTTAGTGAATTCAATTGCTGATTAGTTTTATTTGTGACTAATTAGTTCTTAAGGTAACTGACTTTAAAATCCGCTGATGATAATCACTATGTAAATTTGACAGCCCGATTACTGGGTCGCACAGCTCATTTGGGACAGTATTAAAAACAGGAATTTAGTTAATCATAAAGAATATCATTTAGCCAGATTTGAAATGATAAATTCGAATACCAGAAAAGATATTTTGCAATAGAGGATGGTTTCAGTTGTTTACTTTTCCTAATTATGTATTTTTAATGTGAACTCTGACAATTTTTGGGTTTTAAAGCTTTGGTAAATAAGGCTTCCGAAAAGAGGAGTAAGGCTGCAATGCCCCCCCCCCGACACCCTAAATATTGGCATTGAAATATACCATGATGTTTTTATTTAATAAAAATAAACAAATTTTCCTCTCTTGCAGTCTTAGAAATTTTTATTTTTTTTGCATTTTCAGTAATATTGAAAAATCCTTGCTTCTCTAAATTTGTTCTGATCAGTGCTGCTTTCTCCCTTCCCTCGCATTACTAATATTTCTATCCCCAATTTGTAAATATTTATGCTGTCAAAAAAGTATGTATCTAGGATTTTTTTTTTTGGGGGGGGGGGGGTACAAAAAAACTATTAAAAACACATCAAAAATTATGTTTATATGCATTCTTGTCATGCTTTTACAAGTAATACAAAATTTCTTTGAGGGAGGGAGGTTAAATCCAGTAGATTTGCTGGACACGGCCTTGGTCTTAAATGACAGAGCAGAGATTTCTTTATTAATTCGAGCTATCCCAGCTGTGAGGGGGATAAAATAGTCCTAATTCGAATTTTTGTGCCTTAAATTCACATTAAAAATCTTCAATTCTTAAAAAGTCCTGCTTTCGGTCAAAACTACAATCTTTCCAGCTGGAGAGAACTGCCACCACCTTATAGCCCATGGTGCATCCTTGGTCCAAAGTCCCACCCTCCATATTGACATTCATCTAAAGCATATCTCACGAAAAGCTTGAAGACTTGAGCAGACTTACGTAATTTGTTAATTTTTTTAAGTTCGAGTTGTGACCCCTCCCCCCGATAAAAGGCATATAGTATTAGAAATATCGGGAGAACTATCAATTCATAACAATCAGAGGAAGGGGCCTGTGTACCACAAGTTCTCGATGCTGCCCAAATAACCCCAACAGTTCGCAGATACACATATGCGGTACATTTTATTTGAAGATGACAATTTAATGAGGAATGAGCAGTGGTGGATCCAGAGGGCGGATCCAGAGGTGGATCGAGGGAGGCACGCGCCTCCCTAACATAGTTTAAAGTAGTATAATTTACTTAATTAGCGCAAACTTGCGTCAGTTAAACTTGCTCCTAACGCAAATTTATCGGATCAACCTATTCCCTCACCCCTTAAAAAATCCTGGATCGGCCTTTGGGAGTGAGAGTTCATCTGTCCCAAAACCAAATAATGGTACATATTAACAAAAAGCTCTAGATTTCGAGTAGAATCCCCTCCCCTCTATGTTCTATCTAAATTATATCGAAACATCTATTATTTTTCAACAACTCAGATTACTTTTGGATCAGTTGCCGTCAACCCGATAATCTCCAACGTAAGTTCCTGGTTTAAATGTTAGAGTTTTCTCACCATATACAAACGTTTGTGCTCTAAAGTGATATTCCTAGCGGGAATGCAAGGAACTCCTTGGTTGAATGACGACTATTTGCTCCAAAATCCGTCCTACAAATAGCACTAACTGTAAAGCTGATTTCAGACAAGTATGTAATATATAACTTTTTGAGATGCCACTAGAACCACAGAATTTAGGTCATTAAAAACCACAAGAAGCAGGTAAATTTTACAAAGAAATATGGAGGAATCATAAAAAATCCAAGCAATTGCAGGGAGGGAATGTCACCAGAAGGCCTTAGTGAGCTCATAACTATTTCCAATCTATTGAAACAGGTAAAATTATGCAAAATAAGTTTTATTTTAAAGATACCATTTTGTGGGGGAGCTAGGGCTTATCTGTCGAAAGAGCATATGGAAATGTTTAGTAACAGAAACTACGAAAAATGTCCCGATTAAAAAAGAGACCTTCTCACTCTTTCCAACCTATCTCGTGATTTTCGGATATACTGAAAAATGTGTTTTTTTTTCTAATCAATTTTGACCACTTTCAGAATTTTTTTCCCCAGAACCAATCATCAACAACATTAATTGCTGGAGTGGCCCCTCTAGCTATGCGCTGTAAGACTAAAGATGCACTGACTCTCCTGAAGAAAGGAAATGAGCCTTAAAGAAATTTAATAATTGAAATTTTGAACTCATTAATTATAAAATCAATAAATTAAGATGCTCTGGTTTCATAATGAATTTAAATATATTAAAAAACAAACACAAGACACCCCAATGCATCTTGAGGGAAGCAGTTTAGTTTCAGAGTTCATTCAAGTGACGCACCAGTAATGGAGAAACAAACCATAGATAGTTTTGTGGATTTGATAGATCTGTTGTTAAATCTTGATTATGATGAGGGAATTATGTACGAAACGGCTGAGGAAGTGGATGAGCTTGAAACGAAAATAGAGAATTTTGTAATAGAACAGAAGAGAGAAAATAAACAGACCCTCTTTGATCACATGCTAGAAAGTAAGAAACGAAAACTGAACTGGTCTCAAAGAAAAGTGGATAAAAGTGAACAATTGTTGATTACCACTGATGAATGTAAAAAGAAAAAGAATTGGTTTGTAATACTGAAATCAGATATAAGATATTTGAGAAAAACAGAGGAGCTAAGAAAGCTTGTGCTCGTAAAAGCAGCTTATCGATCCTTAAAAAGAGGAAGTTAATTCCTTGGTATGTGCATATGGTTTTTCGTTTTCTTTTCCCTTTTTTGTGACTAATTTTATTAACGAGAAATGAATAAAAAAAATTCTTTTTAATTTGTTGACGCTTTTCAATAGGTTTATTTCATTATAGAAACTTGGGTGCTATATAAATCTGTACAGTAGGACAAAACAAAGATACTTTAGCCTGTAGACCCATCCCTGAAAGTTTCCTTTTCCTAACCTAACCCCTTTCCATGATAGCCAAAAGTAGCTAAAGTAGAATTTTACCCAAAACAAATTCCAACTATTGAAATTAAAAGGGAATTTTCCGGAGGAGAGGGGGGGAGGCTATGACTATACACAACTTAAAGAAAATAGTGTTTTTTTTTCAGAAAGGTGTTATGTTAAATGTCTCCATGTGTTCTTGTTCTCCATCGGTAGATATTCTTTCTAAAGCGATATCCTAAGGGGTGAATGTACTAAATATAATTGGCTTTCATGCTCAACACACTAAATTTCATTACTTAGCATTTATTCTTAAATTTTCTACAGATACGTGGCTCTTGCAAAGTCTTATTGAGAGTAGATTTGATACCTCTTTTTATTTAATCAGGACCTTTTCAAGGGGGAAGAGGTGCAAAAACAGAAAAAAGTTGTATTTGTAACCTGAAATCCTAGAAGGCATGATAAATTGGAAGTCTCAGCCATTTTCTATGATTAGCCCTAGGACGAAAATGTTGTTCCTTTTTATTTACTTCAGTTTAGTTTTCTCTCAATTAGGGCAATTCTTCGAGGAAACAAAGAGGTTGTAATGAGAATAAACTTTTTAAACTAGAAAATTGGCAATTTATACAAACTGATTTGGCCTTAAATGACAACAGACTTGCAATGAGTAAAATTGTCGGTGCGTTTCCCTAACCAGGAAATATTTCTGCCAGATCCAACGGAGTTGATAGAAATTGTGATCTTATTCTGCAAGATTTTTTTTAAACGCAGACTCAAACAATCTGATATGAAATTTTCAGGGTGGGAATTTACACAGTGGAAGTAATTTTACGGTGAAGAATTACCCACAGCGGAGGGGAGAATTGTCCTGGGGGACTTTTTGAATATTTCTAAATTTAAAAATACGATACGTAACTGACGTAAGGGAATTTTCCGTGGGCGGAGGGATTTTCCTAATAAAAAATTTTTCGCATGGAAATTTGATATGTAAATATTTGACGGATAGCATCTTGTTATGAAGAGATCGCAGCAGTGCGCGACAGGTAGGCCAGTAGAATATATAACTAAGAGTAACATTTCCCTTTTAAAAACGTTTGTTTTCGAACTAGGCAGAAATAGTTACAGATATGTTATCACTGATTATTAATTGTAAATATACAAATTTGACCTTTTATGGCTATTGGATTATTCGCATACAGCTTGAGGGCTGAATAAGAACAACCAGAACCAGACAAAAATCCTTTCAACTGTTTCAATGTTGAAATTACTATTTGAGTTTATTAATGCTCGTCATTGCTTTACGTAGCCTTTTATCTTTATTTAAAAAAAATTATATTTAAAAAAATTATTTTTTTAATTAATGCAAAACAGGACCAACAAACGTTTTTGTTTGTTTTGGTCATATATTCCGCACATTGGTATTTCCTGATGGATTTTAAAGTTAAATGTATACGTGCCGAGGATAAGCTTAATGAAGAGAATATTTTTAAAATAACTGCAGCATATTCAAACCCTTTTAATAGAAGTTCAAGCTCACTATCTACAAGATCACTGAATTTTTTAATACTATGTGAATCAAGTAGAGATGCCTCAGGAGGTCCGGACGGGGCACCATATATGGGCATAGAGTCATTAGGGAGAACACGTGGTTAATGGGGTCAATGTTGTTGTTGTTGTTTTGAGCACGCGATAGAGTCATTAGGGAGAACACGTGGTTAATGGGGTCAATGTTGTTGTTGTTTCCGGGCAAAGTTAATGACACTTCCTTCCTGTTGTTGTTCGAGGCAAATGTTATGAGTTTCCGGGAAACAGTTAGATCGCGTTTTTCCAATATTTGTTGTTCGAGCCAAATGTTATGAGTTTCCGGGAAACAGTTAGATCGCGTGTTTCCAGTATTTGTTGTTCGAGGCAAATGTTATGAGTTTCCGGGAAACAGTTAGATCGCGTGTTTCCTTCTCAGCCAAGCGAATGTCATGGTGTCCAGAAATAGTATTGGTTGTTGTTGTTCGAGGCAAATGTTATGAGTTTCCGGGAAACAGTTAGATCGCGTGTTTCCAGTATTTGTTGTTGTTGTTCGATGCAAATGTTATGAGTTTCCGGGAAACAGTTAGATCGCGTGTTTCCAGTATTTGTTGTTGTTTCCGAGGCAAATGTCAAGGTCAATGTTGTTGTTGTTTTGGGCAAGCTCCCAGCGAAAGTCAAGGGGAACCACGTGGTTAATGGGGTCAATGGTCTCTTTCTCCAGGTGTGTTTTTGGCACGCTCTCAGCGAATGTTATGATCCGAGTATTTGTTGTTGTTGTTGTTTTTGGCACGCTCTCAGTGAATGATATGATCAAGAAATAGGAAATAGATTGTTTCCCTGCAAAGTTAATTAATGTCTGACAGATGACGTCAAGTTAATTAATGTGTATGGATTTCGACCAGAATTGTTTCCGAGGCAAAGTTTAGATCACACATGACAGATGATGTCATGATTGATTGAATTGTCTCAAGCGCGAAGTTTATTAATGTCTGGAGTTCTTCCAGAAGAACTGTCTCTGTGCGAATGTTTAGATCTTAGCGCGGGAAGCAGGTTTCCAAATAATTTGAAATGCGCCAGCACAGAGATGTCAAACAAGAGGAACTCACTGAAATTACGTTTAGGGATAATTTTGACGAAACCGTTTTAGCCATTTTATGGAATTATTTCGGCGAAACAGTTAGAGACATTATAAAAGATGATTTTAGAAAAGGTTTTAGAAGAGAATTTAATGGTAAAACTCTGTGGTCGTTATAATACACAAGTTCCATTTGAACAGTGTTGTGAGGTCCTCTACCCCAACCCCAAACTGTTCCAATCCCCCACCCCAACCCCGAAGGAAGCCCCCGGTCCTCAAAGGTTCTCTGGACTTCCAAAGGGCCCCCGGCGCCCTCAAAGGCTCCTGAGCCCCCATTATAATACTTTTTTAAGGCTTTATTATATCTTTTCAGAACAAATTATTATTTTAGGGAATTATTTCGGCGAAACAGTTAGAGACATTATAAAAGATGATTTTAGAAAAGGTTTTAGAAGAGAATTTAATGGTAAAACTCTGTGGTCGTTATAATACACAAGTTCCATTTGAACAGTATTGTGAGGTCCTCTACCCCAACCACAAAGGGTTCCAATCCCCCTACCCCAACCCCGAAGGAAGCCCCGGTACTCAAAGGTCTCCCAAATTCCCAAAGGGTCCCCAGACCCCAAAGGCCCTCCCCAGACCCCCAAAGGCCCTCCCCGGGCCCCCAAAGGCCCATCGAGCTCCCAAAAGACCACCGGGGTCCCAAAGGCCTTCACCCAGTCCCCAAATGTCCCCCAGGCTCCCAACTGGCCCCCGGACCCCCAAAGGCCCTCCCCCGGTCCCCAAAGGTCCCCCAGGCTCCCAAAGGGCCCCCGACCCCCAAAGGCCCACCCCCCCGACCCCAAAGGTCCACCCGGCTCCCAAAGGCCCAAACCGTCCTCAAGGGCCGCCAGACCCACAAAGGCTCTCCCCGGGCTCCCAAAGGACCAGCCAGCCATTGGTTTAGTTTTAGTTAAAAGTATAGTGTTTTAGCTTAGAGTCATAACTTAGAGTTTTTGTTGAAGCTCTAGTTTAGTTTAATGTTAGTTAAGAGTTTGATGTTTTACCTTTGAGTTTCAGTTAGAGTTATAGTTTTGTTTAGTTTTAGTTAAGTGTTTGTAGCTTTATCTTAGAGTCTTATCTCAGTGTTTAATTTAAAGTTATTGTGTAGTTTAGTTTTAGTTAAGAGTTTAGAGTTTTACCTTAGAGTCTTAGCTTAGAGTTTTCGTTACAGTGGAAGTTTAGTTTAGTTAAAGTTAAGAATTTAAAGTTTTAGCTTAGAGTCATAGCCTAGAGTTTTACTTAAAGTTATAGTTTGGCTAAGTTTTAGTTAAAAGTTTTGAGTTTTAGCTTAGAGTCTTAGCTTAGAGTTTTTTTGTTAGAGTTCAAGTTTAGTTTAGTCTTATATAAGATTTTGAAATTTTACCTTTGATTTTTAGTTAGAGCTTTAGCTTAGTTTAGCTCCAGTTAAGAGTTTAGAGTCTTTAGCTTAGTGGTTTTGCTTTAGTTCCATTTGAAGTTAGTTTCATTTAAGAGTTTAAAGATTTAGCTTAGAGTTTTTGTTAGAGTTCTAGTTTAGTTTAATTTTAGTTAAGAGTTTGATGTTTTACCTTTGAGTTTCAGTTAGAGTTCTAGTTTAGTTTAGTTTTAGTTAAGAGTTTATAGTTTTTAGCTTAGAGTCTTAGCTTAGAGTTTTTGTTGAAGTTCTAGTTTATTTTAGTTTTAGTTAATAGTTTAGAGTTTTAGCTTAGAGTCTTAGCTTAGAGTTTTTGTTAGAGTTCTATTTTAGTTTAATTTTATTTTAGAGTTTAGAGTTTTAGCTTAGTCTTAGCTTAGAGTTTTTTTTGTTAGAGTTCTAGTTTAGTTTAATTTTAGTTAAGAGTTTGATTTTCTTACCTTTGAGTTTCAGTTAGAGTTTTAGTTTAGTTTTAGTTAAGAGTTTGGTGTTTTACCTTAGAGTCTTAGCTTAGAGTTTTAATTAGAGTTCTAGTTTATTTTATTTTTAGTTAAGATTTTAGATTTTTAGCTTATATTATTATATTATATTTTTTTATATAGTTCTATTTTATTTTTTTTTTATTTAATAGTTTAGAGTTTTTGTTGAAGTTTTAGTTTATTTCAGTTTTAGTTAATAGTTTAGAGTTTTAGCTTAGAGTCTTAGCTTAGAGTTTTTGTTTAGTTTAGTTTTAGTTAAGAGTTTAGAGTTTTAGCTTAGAGTCTTAGCAGAGAGTTTTTGTTAGAGTTCTAGTTTAGTTTAGTTTTAGTTAAGAGTTTAGAGTTTTCGCCTAGAGTCTTATCTCAGAGTTTTTGTTAGAGTTCTAGTTTAGTTTTAGTTAAGAGTTTAAAATTTTAGCTTAGAGTCTTAGCTTAGAGTTTTATGTTTAATTATGTTAATTATGTTTAATTATGTTTTATGTTTAGATTAAGTTAGCTTATCATGAGTGCTCATGATAAGCTAACCTAATCTAACCTAACTTAAACGTGGAGAAACCAAACTTCTAACCTGACCTAACCTAACCTATGGTTTTGGTATTTCTATGCAATATTGTGTAATTTTGTGGTTATGCTAGTTTGGACTAAACTTCAACTATAACTAAATCTCTAAGCTAATATTATATGATAAAGATATAACTCTTAACTAAAACTAAACTAAACAATAACTCTAAATAAAACTATGAGCTAAGACTCTAAGATAAAAATCTAAACTATTAACTAAAAATAAAATAAACGAAACTTCAACCATAACTAAAACTCTAATCTAATACTTTAAGTTAAAACTCAAAACTCTTAACTAAAACTAAACTAAACTAGAACTCTAAATAAAACAATAAGCTAAGACTTTAAGGTAAAACTCTAAACTCTTAACTAAAATTAAACTAAGCTAGAACTCTAACTAAAACTCTAAGCTAAGACTCCAAGCTATAACTCTAAACACTTAACTATGAGTAAACTAAACTTCAACTCTAAGTAAAACTCTAAGCTAAGAGTCTAAGGTTGAACTCTAAACTCTTAACTAAACTAAACTAGAACTTCAAAATCTCTAATCTAAGACTCTAATATAAAAATTCTAAATTATTAACTATGACTAAACTAAACTTCAACTACAAAAAAAACTCTAACCTATGAATCTATTATAAAACTCTAAAATCTTAACTAAAATAAACTATAACTATAAAAAAAAATCTAAACTACGACTCTAATCTAAAAAACTCTAAATTCTTAACTATAACTAAACTAAACTTCAACTCTAACTATAACTCTAAGCTAAGACTCTAAGTTAAAACTCTAAACTCTTAACTAAAACTAAACTAAAACTCTAACAAAAACTCTAATCTAAGAATCTAAGCTAAAAATATAAACTCTAAACTAAAACTAAACTAAACTATAGCTTCAACAAAAACTCTAAGTTATTAATCTAAGCTAAAAACTCTAAACTCTTGACTAAAACTAAACTAAAATAGAAATCCAAAAAAAACTCTAAGATAAGATTCTAAGATAAAATTCTAAACTCTCAACTAAAACTAAACTAGAACTCTAACTAAAACTCTAAGCTATGACTCTACGGTAAAACACCAAACTCTTAACTATTACTAAACTAAACTTCAACTCTAACAAAAACTCTAAGCTAAAACTCTAAACTATTAACTAAAACTAAAATAAACTAAAACTTCAACAAAAACTCTAAGCTAAGACTCTAAGGTAAAAACAAACCTCTTAACTAAAACTAAACTAGAACTCTAACTGAAACTCTAAGGTAAAAAATCAAACTATTAACTAAAACTAAACTAGATGTCTAATTGAAACTCAAAGGTAAAAAAATAAAACTCTTAACTAAAATTAAAGTAAACTAGAACTCTAACAAAAAAACTCTAAGCTAAAACTCTATACTCTTAAATAAAATTGAACTAAACTAGAACTCTAACAAAAACTCTAAGCTATTAACTAAAAATAAACTAAACTAGAACTTCAACAAAAACTATAAGCTAAGACTCTAAGATAAAAACTCTTAAACTATTAACTAAAACTAAACTAAAATAGAAATCTAACTGAAACTCAAATGTAAAACTCTAAACTATTAACTAAAACTAAAATAAACTAGAACTCTAACAAAAACTCTTAGCTAAGACTCTAAGCTAAAATTCTAAACTCTTAACTAGAACTAAACAAAACTAGAACTCTAACTAAAACTCTAAGCTAAGACTCCAAGGTAAAACGCTAAACTCTTAACTAAAAGTAAACTAAACTAGAACTCTAACTGAAACTCAAAGGTAAAATATCAAATTCTTAACTAAAATTAAACTAAACTAGAACTCTAACAAAAACTCTAAGCTAGGACTCTAAGGTAAAACTCTAAACTCTTAATTAAAACTAAACTAAACTAGAACTCTAGCAAAAACTCTAAGCTAAGACTCAGTTAAAACTCGAAACTCTTAACTAAAACTTAACCAAACTATAACTTAAAGTAAAACTCTAAGCTATGACTCTAAGCTAAAACTCTAAATTCTTAAAAGTAACTAAACTAAACTTCAAATCTAACTAAAACTCTAAGCTAAGACTCTATTTTAAAAATATAAAATATTAAATAAAACTAAACAAAGTTAGAACTATAACTAAAAATATAAGATAAGACTCTATTCTAAGACTATTCTATATCATATAACTAAAATAAAATAAAACTCTAATTACATCTATAATACTAATAAAAGACTCTAAACGAAAAATAAACTAAACTTCAACAAAAAATCTAAAATGAGACTCGAAGCTAATAAAACTAAACTATTAACTAAAACTAAACTAAACTAGAACTCTATAAAAAACTCTAATCTGAGACCCTAATATAAAACTATAAACTCTTAATTAAAAATAAACTAGACTAAAACTCTAATGTAAGTCTATAGGGTAAAACACCAAACTCTTAATTATAACTAAATTAAACTAGAACTATAACAAAAACTCTAATCTAAGACTCTAACCTAAAACTATAAACTCTAAACTAAAACTAAACTAAACAAGAACTCTAACAGAAACTCTTAGCTAAGACTCTAGGCTAAAACTCTAAAATCTTAACTAAAACTAAACTAAACTAGAACTCTAATTAAAACTCTAAGTCTAAGCTAAAACTCTAAGCTAAACTATAACTTCAACAAAAAACTTTAAACTAAGACTATAAGCTAAAAACACTAAACTCTTAACTAAAACTAAACTAAACTAGAACTATAACAAAAACTCTGAGATAAGACTCTAGGCTAAAACTCTAAACTCTTAACTAAAACTAAACTAAACTAGAACTCTAACAAAAACTCTCTGCTATGACTCTAAGCTAAAACTCTAAAATCTTAACTAAAACTAAACTAAAACTCTAAGCTAAGTCTCTATGGTGAAACACCAAACTTTTAACTATAACTAAACTAAACTAGAACTCTTACAAAAACTCTAAGCTAAGACTCTAAGCTAAAATTCTAAACTCTTAACTATTAATAAACTAAAATAAAATTCTAAGATAGGTCTCTAAGTTAAAACTCCAAACTCTTAACTATATGTAAACTAAACAAGAACTCTAACAAAAACTCTAAGCTAAGACTCTATGCTAAAACTCTAAACTCTTAACTATTACTAATTTAAACTTCAACTCTAACAAAAACTCTAAGCTAAGTCCCTATGGTAAAACTCCAAAGTCTTAACTATATCTAAACTAAACTAGAACTCTAACAAAAACTCTAATATAAGACTATAATATAAAAACTCTAATCTATTAACTAAAACTAAAATAAACTTCAACTCTAACAAAAACTCTAAGCTAAGACTCTAAGCTAAAAATCTAAACTCTTAACTAAAACTTAACTAAACTAGAACTTCGACAAAAACTCTAGGCTATGACTCTAAGCTAAAAACTCTAAACTCTTAACTAAAACTAAAATAAACTAGAACTCTAAAAAAAAACTATAAGATAATAATATAATATAAAATTATAAACTATTATATAAAAATAAAATAAAATATAAATTACACAAAAACTATAAGTTAAAAAAAAAAAATATTAACTAAAAATAAACTAAACTAGAACTCTAACAAAAACTCTAAACTAAGACTCTAAGCTAAAAAACTCTAAACTCTTAACTAAAACTAAACTAAACTAAAATTCTAAGCTAGGTCTCTAGGGTAAAACTCTTAACTATATTTAAACTAAACTAGAACTCTAACAAAAACTCTAAGCTAAGACTCTATGCTAAAACTCTAAACTCTTAACTATTACTAAACTAAACTTCAACTCTAACAAAAACTCTAAGCTAAGACTAAAGCTAAAACTCTAAACTATTAACTAAAACTAAACTAATCTAGAACTTCAACAAAAACTCTAAGCTATGACTCTCAGCTAAAATCTTTAAGCTCTTAACTAAAACTAAAATAAACTAGAACTCTAACATAAAACTCTAAGCTAAGAATCTAAGCTAAAATTATAAACTCTTAACTAAAACTAAACTATAACTCTAACAAAAACTCTGAGATAAGACTCTATGCTAAAAATCTAAACTCTTATCTAAAACTAAAATAAACTATAACTCTAAAAAAAACTCTAATCTATGACTCTAAGCTAAAACTCTAAACTCTTAATTAAAACTAAACTAAACTAAAACTCTAAGCTAGGTCTCTAAGATAAAACTCTTAACTATATCTAAAGTAAACTAGAACTCTAACAAAAACTCTAAGCTAACACTTTATGCTAAAACTCAAAACTATTAACTATTAATAAACTAAAATTAAAATATAAAAAAAAATCTAATATAATACTATAATATAAAAATACAAAATATTAAATAAAAATAAAATAAAATAAAACTTCAAAAAAAACTCTAAGCACTTAACTAAAACTAAAATAAACTAGAACTCTAAAAAAAAAACTCTAAGCTAAGACTCTAAGATAAAATTCTAAAATTTTAACTAAAACTTAACTAAACTAGAACTCAAATTAAAACTCTAAGATAAGAATCTAAGTTAAAACACCAAACTATTAACTAAAACTAAACTAAAACTGTAACTGAAACTCAAAGTAAAAAAAATCAGACTCTTAGCTAAAATTAAACTAAAATAGAACTCTAACAAAAAAAACTCTAATCTAAGACTAAGCTAAAAACATAAACTCTTAACTAAAACTAAAATAAACTATAACTCTAACAAAAACAATAAGCTAAGACTCTAAGCTAAAACTCTAAACTCTTAACTATAACTAAACTAGAACTTCAACAAAAACTCTGAGATACGGCTCTAAGCTAAATACTCTAAATTCTTAACTAAAACTAAACTAAACTAGAACTCTAACTGAAACTCAAAGGTAAAACATCAAACTCTTAACTAAAATTAAACTAAACTAGAACTCTAACAAAAACTCTAAGATAAGACTCTAAGCTAAAACTCTAAACTATTAACTAAAACTAAACTAAACTATAATTTCAACAAAAACTCTAAGCTAAAAACTCTAAACTCTTAACTAAAGCTAAACTAAACTAGAACTCTAACTGAAACTCAAAGGTAAAACATCAAACTCTTAACTAAAATTAAACTAAACTAGAACTCTAACAAAAAAACTCTAAGATAAGACTCTAAGCTAAAACTCAAAACTCTTAACTAAAACTTAGCCAAACTATAACTTTAAGTAAAACTCTAGGCTATGACTCTAAGCTAAAACTCTAAATTCTTAACTGTAACTAAACTAAACTTCAACTCTAACTAAAACTCTAAGCTAAGACTCTAAGGTAAAACTCTAAACTCTTAACTAAAACTAAACTACAAAATATCTCTAACTTAAACACTAAGCTAGGACTCTAAGCTAAAGCTACAAACTCTTAACTAAAACTAAACCAAACTAAAACTCTAACTGAAACTCAAAGGTAAAACATCAAACTCTTAACTAACATTAAACTAAACTAGAGCTTCAACAAAACCTCTAAG
This sequence comes from Artemia sp. Qi Xiang Cuo, assembly GCF_049724085.1. Classification (NCBI taxonomy): domain Eukaryota; kingdom Metazoa; phylum Arthropoda; class Branchiopoda; order Anostraca; family Artemiidae; genus Artemia; species Artemia sp. Qi Xiang Cuo. Next base: position 65,381,234 of record NC_142801.1, read on the forward strand.
TTATGACTCTAAGCTAAAACACTCTATACTTTTAACTAAAACTAAACCACGGGCTGGGTGGTCCTTTGGGAGCCCGGGGAGAGCCTTTGTGGGTCTGGAGGCCCTTGAAGACCGATTGGTCCTTTGGGAGCCCGGTGGACCTTTGGGGATCGGGGGAGGGTCTTTGGGGGTCCGGGGCCCTTTGGGAGCCTGGGGGAACTTGGGGACCGGGGGAGGGCCTTTGGGGGTCCGGGGGGCCAGTTGGGAGCCTGGGGGACATTTGGGGACCGGGTGAAGGCCTTTGGGACCCCGGTGGTCTTTTGGGAGCTCGATGGGCCTTTGGGGGCCCGGGGAGGGCCTTTGGGGGTCTGGGGAGGGCCTTTGGGGTCTGGGTCCTCTTTGGGAGGTTGGGGGACCTTTGAGTCCCGGGGCTTCCTTCGGGGTTGGGGTCGGGGGATTGGAACCCTTTGGGGTTGGGGTAGAGGACCTCACAACATTGTTCAAATGGAACTTGTGTATTATAACGACCACAGAGTTTTACCCTCAAATTCTCTTCTAAAACCTTTTCTAAAATCATCTTTTAAAATGTCTCTAACTGTTTCGCCGAAATAATTCCCTAAAATAATAATTTGTTCTGAAAAGATATAATAAAGCCTTAAAAAAGTATTATAATGGGGGCTCAGGAGCCTTTGGGGGCGCCGGGGGCCCTTTGGTGGCCCAGAGAACCTTTGAGGACCGGGGGCTTCGTTGAGGGTTGGGGTGGGGGGATTGCAACCCTTGGGGGTTGGGGTAGAGGACCTCACAACACTATTCAAATGGAACTTGTGTATTATAACGACCACAGAGTTTTACCATTAAATTCTCTTCTAAAACCTTTTCTAAAATCATCTTTTATAATGTCTCTAACTGTTTTGCCGAAATAATTCTATAAAATGGCTAAAACGGTTTCGCCAAAATTATCCCTAAACGTAATTTCAGCGAGTTCCTCTTGTTTGGCATCTCTGCGCTGGCGCATTTCAAATTATTTGGAAACCTGATTCCCGCGCTAAGATCTAAACATTCGCTCAGAGACTGTTCTTCTGGAAGAACTCCAGACATTAATAAACTTCGCGCCGGAGACAATTTAATCCATCATGACATCATCTGTCATGTGTGATCTAAACTTTGCCTCGGAAACAATTCTGGTCAAAATCCAAAGACATTAATTAACTTGACGTCATCTCTCAGACATTAATTAACTTTGCCCGGAAACAATCTATTTCCTATTTCTGGATCATAACATTCGCTGAGAGCGTGCCAAAAACAACAACAACAAATACTCGAATCATAACATTCGCTGAGAGCGTGCCAAAAACACACCTGGAGAAAGAGACCATTGACCCATTAACCACGTGGTTCCCCTTGACATTCGCTGGGAGCTTGCCCAAAACAACAACAACATTGACCTTGACATTTGCCTCGGAAACAACAACAAATAGTGGAAACACGCGATCTAACTGTTTCCCGGAAACTCATAACATTTTCATCGAACAACAACAACAAATACTGGAAACACGCGATCTAACTTTTTACCGGAAACTCATAACATTTGCCTCGAACAACAACAACAAATACTGGAAAAACGCGATCTAACTGTTTCCCGGAAACTCATAACATTTGCCTCGAGCAACAAATATTGGAAACACGCGATCTAACTGTTTCCCGGAAACTCATAACATTTGGCTCGAACAACAAATATTGGAAACACGCGATCTAACTTTTCCCCGGAAACTCATAACATTTGCCTTGAACAACAACAGGAAGGAAGTGTCATTAACTTTGCCCGGCAAAAAGAACTCAATTTACTCATTTCATCTTTTTGTCTCCCATATGACTCTATCGAGTGCTCAAAACAACAACAACAACATTGACCAATTTCACCATGTGTTCACCCAAGACACTCTCGAGTGCCCAAATAACCAAAAACCACAAAGTCCAAATAATAAACGTGTTCTCCCTAATGACTCTATCCCCATATATGGTGCCCCGTCCGGACCTCCTGAGGCATCTCTACTGAATCATACTTACGGTTTTTTTTTTTTTTTTTTTTTTTTTTTTTTACGGATCCTCAGGTTAAGCCAATGGCCAAGGAATGTCAAGAGAATATTCTAATTTTATTGGAAATGGAAAATTCTACTCCCCTTTTTTTTAGTCCAAAGTCTCTTTCCAACACAGGACGACGAGTCCCTTTCCTATACCCTTCTAAGTTGCCTCCCCCCATCAGCAACGATCAGAGTTTTAAGATGGGCATTTTGTTCAATTTAGTTCAAAAGTCTAATCTATTTGCATCTGGATATGTCAAAGACCCCTCCCTCGTCCCTTGCTCCTTAGTCAAAAGTTCAACATTAGGTTGATTGCCCATTGTTTACATTTGTGATATATTATTGATACAGTGGGCATATTTCATCCCGGGTTTCCAAAAAGGCTAATTGGTCCAGGACTTTTAGCTCAAAAAAGTGTCGAACCCGGACAAAATTGCAATATAAACAAAAATGGTACCAAAATGATCAGAAAAAAATTCTGTACAACATACTAAAAGTCCCCATAAATCCGAGTGGGGCGAGTACCCGAAAAATAGGGGAAAAAGGGGAAATGCGGGGGAAAATGGAAAAAATGCCGAACATGCCCAGAAAATAGTTTAAAGTGAGTTTTCTGAGGTTTTCACATACGCTGATTACAAAATTGACATCTAAAATTCAGTATAGAAAAAGAGTACTACGGAAAACGGGGGAACAGATGAAAAAGGGTAGAAAAGAGAAGAAGACTGGGTAGGGGTAGAAAGCGGTTTGAAAGATATTTTCTGGGGTATTCCTATCTTGTGATTACAAAATTGAGAACTAAAATGATATAAGAAATTGATTAACATAAAACGGGAAAATTGGGGGGAGGTGGGGGAGGGGAAAAAGGGAAATATACAGGGTAGGGGTAGAAAGCAGTAGAGGAGGGGGTCCGACTCCGAACAGTACCACGTGGTTTATGGTTTTCTCAGTGAGAATGAAAAAACAGGAATTTTCTCACTTGAAAAACCATGAATTTTGTCACATTTATGGTTGTTTTCATGGATGGTTATGTGAGTTGTTCTATTTATTTGATGTTTTTCTCGGATGTCAACATCAAATTATGGATGTTTTATGGTTTTTGTCAGTGAGAATTTGAAAAACATGAACATTGTCACATTTATGGATGGTTTTATGGTTTTTGTCAGTGAGAATGAAAAAACAGGAACTTTCTCACTTTCATGGATGTCAACAGCAATTTATGTATGTTTCATGGTTTTTGTCAGTGAGAATGGAAAAACAGTATTTTTCTCACTTTGCTGTCAGTCATTAATCAAATTGTTTCCGGGCAAAGTTTAGTAATGTCTGACAGGTACTGCTCCAGGAATAGATCCAAGTCATTAATGTCCTTGCCTCGGGAGCAGTTCTACTGGTCGAACTCCAAAGGATATTAATAACCAAAGGCCATGGAAACAATTAGGTAAGAAACATCTTAGCGATGAATTGTTTTAGCGCGCGAGAAGGTTTCCTATTAATTTGAAATGCGTTAGCACAGAGATGCCAATAACAAAGGAACACGCTGAATTTGTGTTTAGGGATTATTTGGGCGAAACCGTTTTAGACAGGTTATGGAACTATTTCGGCGAAACAGATAGAGACATTTTAAAAGAAGATTTTTGAAGAGATTTTAGAAGAGAATTTGAGTGTGGTCGTTATAATACACATGTTTCATTTGAACAGTGTTGTGAGGTCCTCTAACCCAACCCCAAAGGGTTCCAATCCTCCTACCCCAACCCCGAAGGAAGCCCCCGGTCCTCAAAAGCCCCCCAAGCTCCCAAAGGCCCTCCACCGGTCTCCAAATGTCCCCCAGGCCCCCAACTGCCCCCCGGACCCTCAAAGGCCCCCCAAGCTCCCAAAGGGCCACCGGCGCCCCCAAAGGCCCACCCAGACCCCCAAAGGTCATCCCCGGGCCCCCCAAAGGCCCATCGAGCTCCCAAAAGACCAACGGGGTCCCAAAGGCCCTCCACCGGTCCCCAAATGTCCCCCAGGCACCCAAAGGCCCTCCCTGTGCCCCCCCCCAAAGCCCCCACCAGCTCCCAAAGGACCCACGGGGGGCCAAAGGCCCTCCACCCGGCCCAAAAAGTCCCTCCCGTCCCCCAAACGCCCACACAGGGCCCCAAAGGCCCACCGGTCCCCAAATGTCCCTCCGGACCCCCAAAGGCCCTCTCTGTGCCCAAAGGCCCTCCATGTGCCCCCATTCAATTATCAGAAAGTATTGTGACACAATGGATAGAAAATATGAAATTATTGATGAACTTGACGCCTTGGCAGCCACAATTAGCAATGTAAGTTCTGTTTTCATTTTTTATTTTCAAAATAAAATTGTTTTCCGTGGTCACCCTCTACTTTATTCGGGTAAACCCCCCCCTATACAAACGTCCCTATATGATGTTTATACTCGATAAAAAGTGTAAAATACGCTCTTTTTTCGTTACGTAAACCCCATCCTTCCTTCCCCCTCTGTTTACGACCTTAATTCTAGCAAAAAGAAATAATTTTCTTTCGTTAAATTTATGCAATTTTAAGTGTCTATATCCTAGCTAAAAGCGATCATTGACTTCCGTCACTGGTGTTATTAACCGAACCTGGTTTTGACACAAGGCTCTCCGGCACGAGGCCTATAATTAGCTGTCATCCTTTCCCCTCTGTGTTTACGAACGCAGCAGCCAAAGTCAAAAGGAACTGTTTCTCCGTCAAAATTAAAACACTTTGAGGCAATTGTAATAATTAGGCGCAGACGCAATGTGCTATTTTGGAGAACCGGTGAAATCTCGTTATTTTCAAATTAAGATCTAACAATATATTTAGGACATTGGCGAAAGGGGAGGGGGCCATGCCTCAATTCTATCGCCATCATTGTAAGGTGAAAACAAACTGTTTCTTCGCGTGAAAAGTAAGGGGGTGAGTTTAAGAAAAAGATACATTGCTTTATTATGCGTAAATTGAATAGCATTTTTACCATATCTTTCGGTGGAGGGAGGGGGTATTTTCCAATGTCTTTTCTCAGGGATATTTTCCGTGGGGGTTATTTTCCGTGGGCTGTTTTTTCTGGGTGTGTGATAAATACCAGCTATCGTAAAAGGATATGGAAAGATAAAAAATACCGTTAATACTTTAAATGCATCAAACAAGGCGTGCACAATGCAGATTAAAACCAGAAAAGAACAGAAACGCCTAAAAATAAGAAATTAGGCCGATTTATATAGGCCGGCTTTTGAAGGGCTCAGTGAGCCGTAATTCTCAGATTCAAAAAGGATGCAATTAGTATATTTCACGAAACCTGATTTGGGAGGCGTAGTTTGCTTTTTGGACTTTTCAGAGCTAGGATTCTTAGTCACTCATAGGTGTTTGTTGTCTGAAACTTCGAGTTTGGAATGAGTAGTTGGCTATTTCAGACTTTTCTGAACTAAGGTTTCTTAGTATTTCGTAGGTGAATGCTGTCTGAAACTTATGATTTGGGATATGTAAATTACTATTTCGGGCTTTTCTGAGTTGGATTTCTTAGTCTTTCATAGGTGTGTAGTGGCTGAAACCTATGATTTGGGATGTGTAGTTTGCTATTTTCGACTTTTCTGAGCTAGGTTTCTTAACCTTTCATAGGTATGTGTTGTCAGAACATTATGATTTGGGATGTGTAGTTTGCTATTTCAGGCTTTTCTGAGCTAAGGTTTTCTAGTATTTCGTAGGTGAATGTTGTCTGAAACCAATAGTTTGGGATGTGTAATTTGCTATTTCCGACTTTTCATAACCGGATTTCTTAGTCTTTCGTAGGTGTGTGGTGTCTGAAACCTATGATTTGGGATGTGTGGGATTGCTATTTCAGACTTTTCTGAGTTGGATTTCTTAGTCTTTCATAGGTGTGTAGTGTCTGAAACCTATGATTTGGGGTGGGTGGATTGCTACTTTTGACCTTTCTGAGCTGGATTTCTTAGCCTTTCATAGGTGTTTGTTGTCTGAAACATATAGTTTGGGATGACTAGTTTGCTATTTTTGACTTTTCTGACCTAGGTTTCTTAGCCGTTCATAGGTGAGTGTTGTCTGAAACCTATGATTTGGGATATGTAATTTGCTATTTCTGACTTTTCATAACCAGATTTCTTAGTCTTTCGTAGGTGTGTGATGTCTGAAACCTATGATTTGGGGGTGTGTGGGTTGATATTTTTTGACTTTTCTGAGCAGGATTTCATAGCCATTCGTTGGTGTGTGTTGACTGAAACCTATGATTTGGGATGGTTAATTTGCTATTTTAGACTTTTCTGAGCTAGATTTCTTAGCCACTCATAGGAGTGTGTTGTCTGAAACTCATGATTTGGGAAGCACACGAAAACTTACATGCACACAAAAACTTAAATGCACACAAAAACTTACACACACACACACACACACAGACACACACAAAAATTACACAAACAAACACACTAAAAATCACACACACACGCCAAAAATAACACACAAAAAAAAACTAAAAAACGCATACACAAACAAACACACAAAAAAACTTACAAATTAACACAAAAAAACTCACACACACACACGCACAAAAACTTACACACACACACACACACAAAAAAAACACATACACACACGAAAACAAACACACACACACGCCAAAAATAACACACACAAAAACTTACACATGCACACGAAAACTTACACACACACACACACACTAAAACTTACACACACACGCCAAAACTTACACACACACACACACACACAAACTTACACACACACACACACACAAAAAAACTTACACATGCACACGAAAACTTACATGCACACAAAAACTTACATGCACACAAAAACTAACACACACACACACACACAAAACTTACACACACACACACACACGAAAACTCACACACAAACACGCCAAAACTTACACACACACACACATACACATACACAAAAACTTACACATGAACACAAAAAGGACTCACACACACACACGCCAAAACTTACACACACAAATAAAACTAACACACACACACACACATAAAAAAAAACACTCACACACACACGCACACAAACTTACACACACACACACACACAAAACTTCCAAAAACACACAAGAAAAATTACACACACAAGCAAAATCATACAAACACAAAAAATTACACACACACACACACACACACACAAACAAACACACACACACACACAAAAACTACAACAACACAAAACATAAAAACCAACACATAAAAACACCCAAAAACAAAAACACTAACAAAAACACACACAAAAATTATCTAAACACACAATGATTATACACACAAAAAATTACACACACACACAAAAACTTACACACACGCACAAAATCTAACACACACACACACACACAAAACTCACACACACACACACGAAAACTTACACACACACGCCAAAACTTACACACACACAAAAAAACACACACACACACAAACAAACACACAAAATCAAAAACAAATGAACAAGATAAAATACTTTAACAATAAATAATATACCCACTACACAGAAAAATTACACACACACGAATTAACTTACACACACAAAAGATATGACTCAAACAATATTACACACACACACACACAAAAACTTACACCCACACACAAAAACTCACAAACACACAAAAAAACTCACACCCACAAAAACATACACACACACACACACACACACACAAACTCACACACACACACATCAAAACTCACACACACACGCAAAAACTTACACACACAAAAACTTACACACACACACACACACACACACACACACACACACACACACAAAAAACTTACACACAAAAAAAATTACACACCCACACACAAACACACACACACATACACAAACTAACACAAACACACAAAAACTTATATCCACACACAATAGCTTATACACACAAAAAATTACACAAACACAAAAAAACTTACAAAAACGCACAAAAACATACACACACACAAAAACTTACACACACATACACTAAAAATTACACACACACAAAAAATTTCACACACACACAAAAACTTACAAACAAACACAAAAATAAACAACAATACCCAAACACACTGACACCTTCTCAAAAAATACTACATCCACAAAAAAAAGTATAGACACACACACGAAAACTTCCACGCACACGTCAAAACTAACACACACAAAAGCTTAGACACATAAAAACTTACACAAACACACACACACAAACCTTACACCCACACGCAAAAACTTATACACACACACACAAAAACTTACACACACAAAAACTTACACACACACACACACACACACAAAAACAAACACACACACTCAAACACATACACACACAAACAAACAAAAAAACAAACACACACACACAAACACACTCACACACACACACAAACACACCAAAACAAACGCACACACGCAGACACACAATCACACTTACACACACACATGCACACACACACATACACACACACACACACACACACACACACAAAACCTACATATGCACACAAAAACTTACATGCACACAAACACACACACACACATACACACACACACACACACACAAACACACACACATACACACACACACATACATACACACATACATACATACACATACACATACACATACACACACACATACACACACACAAACACACACACATACACACAGACATAGACACACACACACACACACACACACAAACACACACAAACACAAACACACACATAGACACACACACACAAACACACACAAACACACACACACACACACACACACACACACACACATACACACATACACACACACACATACATACACACAGTCACACACATCCAAAAATACACATACAAAAATAGAGATACAAACACAAACACACACACACACACAAACACACACACACACATACATACACACACAAATAAAAACACACACATACACACAAACATACATATACACACATACA